>NC_134397.1:167921899-168158643 GCF_050003625.1 Haematobia irritans | reverse complement strand
ATATATATATATATATATATATATATATATATATATTATATATATATATATATATATATATATATATTATATATATATATATATATATATATATATATATATATATATATATATATATATATATATATATATATATATATATATATATATATATATATATATATATATATATATATATATATATATATATATTATATATATATATATATATATATATATATATATAAACTGATTTTGGCATGGCTGTTAGCGACCATATACTAGCGTAATGTACCAAATTTCACCACGTACCAAATTTCAACCGGGTCGGATGAATTTTACTCCTCCAATAGCTCTGGAGGTCAAATCGTGGGATCGGTTTTTTTGCATGGTTGTTAGAGACCATATACTAACACCACGTACCAAATTTCAACCGGAGCGGGTCAATTTTGCTCTTCCAACGGGCTCCGGAGGTCAAATCTGGGGATCGGTTTATATGGGGGCTACATATAATTAAGGACCGATATAGACCAATTCCTGCATGGTTGTTACAGAACATACACTAACGCCATGTACCAAATTTCAGCCGGAGCGGATGAAATTTGCATCTCTTAGAGGCTACGCAAGCGAAATCTGGGGATCGGTTGATAAGGGGGCTATATATGATTATAGACCTATGTGGACCAATTTTTACATGTTTGTTAAAGACCATATAATAACATCATGTACAAAATTTCAGCCGGAGCGGATGAAATTTGCTTCTCTTAGAGGCTCCGCAAGCCAAATCTGGGGATCGGTTTATATGGGGGCTATATATAATTATGGACCGATTTTGACCAATTTTTGCATGGTTATGAGAGACGACATACCAACACCATGTACTAAATTTCAACCGGATCGGATGAATTTTGCTTCTCCAAGAGGCTCCGCAAGCCAAATCTGAGCGTCGGTTTATATGGGGGCTATACGTAAAAGTGGTCCGATATAGCCCATCCGACCTACATTAATAACAACTACTTATGCCAAGTTTCAAGTCGACAGCTTGTTTCGTTCGGAAGTTAGCGTGATTTTGACTCAAAATGTCATCACGACCCAGCAGATATATACTTTATGGGGTCTGAGAGCAATATTTTGATGTGTTACAAACGGAATGACAAAATTAATATACCCCCCATCCTATGGTGGAGGGTATAAAAACGGTTCAGATTTAGATATATAGATATTATATAGATATAGCTACCACATATATTTATCGCCGATCTGGTCATAATTGACGTATTTATAAATAGATCTTCTCCATAATTCATAAATCCGAATGTGTTATGTGTCTCGAACAACTTGCAAAGTACCAGCCGAATCGGTTGAGATTTGTATATAGCTCACATATATATTTTTCGAATGTTATATATTTTTATGGCCACAGTTTTACTCCGATTTACGTACAATTTGACAGAATAGAAGAATTAGCATTACAACTATGCATGCCAAATTTCTTCAAAATCAATACAGATTTAAATATATCATTCACCCGAAATGGATTTAATTGGCACCAGAGGCCAGAATTTCACATTGATTTACCAAAAATTTTGCACAAACAGAATAATATTGTCAATCAATGTGTGAAAATTGGGCATCTCATTTTTTGATATCTGGTCGGGGAGGGAGTACTCCTCCTTGCACACGTTTTTCTAAAAGGGATCAAAGTTCTTCGATTTGCTTGAAATTTTCAGAGACTGTTGATCTTCAACTTTAGATAAAAAGCTGCTTCTTTATTTTTCGATATTTTGTCGGGGAAGAAACCTCCCCGTTGCCGACTTTTTTAAAGTACAGTAAAAAAACTTGATATTTTCCGATTTACTTGAAATTTACAGAGAACGTGGGGTGGCTGTGAAATTACACGCAAAGAAGGAATATGATAACCCCAACCATATTTTAAGAGCACAATGTTACTTTTTCACGGAAAACATGTAACATGTTTGTCGAAACCATGTTATTTTCCTGGAAATAATATATATGATTTCGGAAAGCATGTTATGTGTGACGAGAGGTCAAAGATTTCATGTCTTTAAACTACGAATGCAAATTTTGCTTAGCATAGAAGACGCATCTCTCTAATATAAAGTTTTTTTCCTTGTCCAAAAGTCGATAAACCTTTCAATGAAGTCAAAATGTCCTTATAATTATGTGATTTGACTTAAAAATGGGTATCATAGCATGTAAGAAAAAAAAAAGTTTGGGCTACGGTCAACTTGACTTTAATAATTCAGAAAAATTCTTTAAATTTAAGGAAATTGTCTTTAAATTTTTTGTCTCTTTGCATCTCGACTACAAAGCAAAAAATCTTTCAAATATAGGACATGTTTTTCAAAACTTTTTTTAAAGACGTTTTTTACTTGAAACATAGCATAATTTCTACTGCAAGTCGAGTCTTAATTAGGAATATAAAGTCGTCGTTGACTCGTTTTTAAAGGACTTTGGTAGAATATGAAGAAAAAAAGCTGAAAAAGCGAAAAATTAAAATTTGCTTCTTAGAAGCAAGTACACAAAACTCAAGTTTAAAAGAGAATTGTGTCTTAAAGTATCCTTACTTGTATTCTCCGCTTCTTTGACTTGGAATCAATACCAACATTTTTAAAGTAAAGACAAAATCTTTGGAACCGGACATGCTTTTTTTTCAGTGTAGATATAGCTTCCATATATATCTTTTGTCCGAGTTCCACTTATATGGCAAGAAAAGCCAGACTACGTTTAATTAATGGTATCATTAAGTGTGCTAAATTCAGATTTGGTTCATATTTGGATATAGCTCCCATATATATCTTTCGCCCGATTTACACTCATTTAGATATAGCTCCCATATATATGTTCGCCAGAGTTGGGAAATATGGTAGAATGTTTCATACTTTAGACCTATTTTTTAATGGGAGTGTCCTCCAATTGACTCGGTAGTTTCCACAGAGAATATATTTAAGTGTGTCATCTTGATCTAATTGGTTCAGATTTAGATAAAACTTCCATATATTTGTTCTTCCGGTTTATACAAATATAGACAAACTTCCCACACTTTACACAAAATTCTGTGATGATTTCTCCACATCGTAGTCATATCCTACACACTGTAATGCCAGACTTTCCACAGAATGGTCGAGTTTTAAGTGAAGCTCCGACTTGTGGAAATATCGCTCGACTCGAATACATATGTATCATCCGATAAATCATAAATGCTCTTTTGTACAATTGCATTAAAATTGATCTAGCTTTATATATCCCATATTTATTTACTAAGATTTTGTTTCAACCCAGGGTCGATTTAAATTTTAATTCTAGAGATATTGTAGCAGTGCAAAAAATTGTCTCCAAATCGATTAAGATATAAATATTTGTATATGAATATAAACCTTCATTATAATTCCCAACAAATTGAAGGAGTTGAGATGGTAACACAAATTTTAGTCGTGAAGGTTCGGCCCAGCCCGACTTTAGACTTTACTTACTGTTTTTATACCCTCCACCATAGGAATGGGGGGTATATTAACTTTGTCATTCCGTTTTTAACACATCGAAATATTGCTCTAAGACCCCATAAAGTATATATATTCTGGGTCGTGGTGAAATTCTGAGTCGATCTGAGCATGTCCGTCCGTCCGTCCGTCTGTTGAAATCACGCTAACTTCCGAACGAAACAAGCTATCGACTTGAAACTTGGCACAAGTAGTTGTTATTGATGTAGGTCGGATGGTATTGCAAATGGGCCATATCGGTCCACTTTTACGTATAGCCCCCATATAAACGTACCCCCAAATTTGGCTTGCGAGGCCTATAAGAGAAGCAAAATTCATCCGATCCGGCTGAACATGGTGTTAGTATATGGTCTCTAACAACCATGTGAAAATTGGTCCACATCGGTCCATAATTATATATACACCCAGAGAAGGAATATGATCATCTCAAACATGTTTTAAGAGCAAAATGTTATTTTTGGGTGGTGACCATGTGTAGCGTGTAGCCCCCATATAAACCGATCCCCCGATTTGGCTTGCGAGGCCTCTAAGAGAAGCAAATTTCATCCGATCCGGCTGAAATTTGGTACATGGTGTTAGTACACAGAAAAAAAATATCACCAAAATATTTCCAATTAACAAGTTAATTGAAGTTGAAAATTGTTTCA
Organism: Haematobia irritans; assembly: GCF_050003625.1. Taxonomy (NCBI): domain Eukaryota; kingdom Metazoa; phylum Arthropoda; class Insecta; order Diptera; family Muscidae; genus Haematobia; species Haematobia irritans. The sequence goes on along the minus strand of NC_134397.1, from coordinate 168,154,496 downwards.
ATTAATAAATTAATTTATACAATTAACTTTTTAATCATGATAGAAAATTAAGTTAATTAAGTCAATGATTGAACATTTTAAAATTTTTAATTAAAAAATTAATTGATACAATTAATTTTTTAATCAAATTCGGAAAACTAATTCAGTTAAAAAAAGTGCTGATTCTTTTTTAATTTTTAATGAAAAATGTATTTCAACCAATCATTTGTTAATCCAAATAAAAACCTTAAGCCAATTCAGAAAGTAATTAAAAATAGTTACCTTTTTTAATTAATAAATTATTTGAGTTTTGCAATCAACATCAATTAAATTTTTAATTGAATCAATTAAAAAATTAATTGAAATTTGCTGAAAAAAATCAATTAATTTTTTAATCAAGAATTTTTTCTATGCCCAATTAAAACTGTGATTGATACTATCATTTTTGTGTTTGAAGACATTTCAATTAAAAAATTAATTGGATCAATTAATTTGGTGATTGAATCAGAAAAAAATTTTTTTGTGTGTATATGGTCTCTAACAACCATGCAATAATTGGTACACATCGGTCCATAATTATATATAGCCCCAATATAAACGGATCATCAGATTTGACCTCCGATCATCTGATTCAGTTGAAATTTGGTACGTGGTGTTAATATATGGCCTCAAACTCCCATGCAAAAATTGGTCGATATCGGTCCCCAGATTTGACCTCCAGAGCCCCTTGGAAGAGCAAAATTCTTCCCATTCGGTTGAAATTTGGTACGTGATTTTAGTATATGGTATCCAACAACCATGCAGGAATTGGTTCCTATCAGTCCATAATTATATATAGCTCCCATATAAACCAATCCCCAGATTTGACATCAGTTGCCTTTTGGAGAAGCAAAATTCATCCGATCTGCTTGAAATTTGGTACGTGGTGGAAGTATATGATATTTAATAGCCATGCCAAAAGTGGTCCATATCAGTTCATAATCATACATAGCCTCATATAAACCGATCCCGAGATTTGGTTTTGGTGCCTCTTGGAGGAGCAGATTTCATTCGAGTGAGTTGAAATTTGTTACATTGTGCTAGTATATGCCTAACTAGGTCCATATTGGTCTATAGTTATATATGGCCCTCAGATAAATCGATCCCCAATCACACAAAAATTGGTCCATATCAAGTTCATAATTGTATATAGCCCCCATATAAGCGACCCCCATATTTCAATTCTGGCTCTCTACGTACCGTGCAAAAAGTCCATATCGATTCCTAATTATTTGTAGGCTTAACTATACATAACTTTTTTGTCTAATATATACCACGTATGGAGTAACTCACAATTTAGAAAACGATTTTAAGAAGTTTTAAGATACCACAACCCAAGTAATTCGATTGTGGATGTTAGTCTTTCATAGAAGTTTCTACGCAATCCATTGTGGAGGGTACGTAAGATTCGGCCTGGCCGAACTTACGGCCGTATATACTTGTTTTTTTAATTTTCTGGGAAGGTTGTGTGTGGTCTCTACACAAAAGACCTCTGCTGTAGTCTTCGATATTTTATAGGGGAAGGTAAACTCCTCTTTGGAAAATCTAAACTTCTTCGATTTACTTAGAATTTATATAGAATGTTGAAGCATTCACGGTATAGATGAATACCAAGAATAAATTTTGAAAATAATATACATATTTTATACTTAACAAAAGCATAGACGACCTAAAGGCCAAAACCACCAATAAAAATATAATATTCAACAATTCTGAAAAAAAGCAATACCAAATGTGTGCAAATCAAAGCACAAAGCACAAAGGTTAAGGGAAACTTGGCCAAACTTATGTATATGCGATATAGTGGTGCCCTTTCGATGGTAGTTATATGGGGGTTGGACTTAAAATATTGCGTGACATTTATAAAATCTTCCCATGACTTGATGTGTATTGGTGTGAGTGAGTGTGTGTGGATTTGTATCCAATATGTTCCCCATCCAATACATTTGCACATACACAAACACCCATATTCACAATCCCACTAACCATAATGGAAACCATTTGTAAATGTAATGGGTTAAAGTTCAGACCATTTATATGTTGACCACCAACAACAAACTGTTTATGAATAAGGCACGAATCCTTAGCGCAAAGACCACAAACTTAGTAGCTTCAGGATAAAGTTGATTTCCCTATTAAATTATGTTGTGTCACAGTTTGGACACCGTAACAAAACGCAAGCATGATTGCCCCCCTAAAACAGAACATCCAATGTGTTTGAATAAATCAGAATTTACTTCAATCTTCAAATATTTAACAATTTAACAACTGAGTTTTTGTGCTGGTTACAGGAAAAGTCTGTCATTTATGGTTAGTCAAATATAAACGAGATGTGAAATACACATAAAGAAAATGGGTATACAAGTAAGTACAATACAAAAATGCGTTTATTTAACATATGCCCTTGCATTGTATAATTTGATAAATAATCACAAAAAGCATGATCGCCTTGCATACAAGGTCATGGTTTCAATCCTAGTTTCTACCAAGTACCAAAAAGTTTTTGAGAGGAGGATTAAATTCTCCCATTAATGCTGATAGCATTCTCGAGTGTTTCAAAGCTTCTCTAAGTGGGTGAATAAAAATGCACCCGCTTCGGTCGAGGTTGATGAATACACTCATTTTATTTTTAATTTTTCTTGTTTACTTGCGATCTTACAAACTATTTCTTAACCTAGTTCCATACTACTTTTTCTTATCATGCCATAAAACTAAGATGAGAACATATATCCTTGAAATCCCATACATTAAACCAGGGATCCGGAGCGGAGCGGAGCGGAGCGGAGCGGAGCAAGCCCTTTTTTAGCCGGAGCGGGAGCGGAGCGGGAGCGGCATTTCTAAAATCCGGAGCGGAGCGGTTTCTAAATGAAAAACCGCTCCGCTCCGAATAAAATATTACTTGAATGAAATGTGTAAATTTGAAATTACACTGTGTAGGTAATTTCAAATTTAGCTAGTACTTAGCGTAGTGTGAGCAAACGTTTAAAATGTACGATATGTATTTTTGTACGTACGTACATTGGGGAAAACACAACGTGTTTTTTTAGTAATTGTTTTCAAAAACGGCAAATGTCAAAATATATCTCTACACTGAAAAAAATATTGTCGTGAGGTCAAATATTTCATGCCTTTAAAATACGAATACAAATTTTGCTTAGCATAGAAGACGCATTTCTCTAAAATAAAGTTATTTTCCTTGTCCAAAAGTCGATAAACTTTTCAGTGAAGTCGTACTGTCCTTATAGTTAAGTGATTTGACTTAAAAATGGGTATCTTAACATGAAAGAAAAACTTTATAGGCAAAGGTTAACTTGACTTTAATAATTCAGAAAAATTCTTTAAATTTAATGAAATTGTCTTTAAATTTGTTGTATTTTTGCATCTTGACTACAAAGCAAAAAATCGTTCAAATATAGGACATGTTTTTCAAAACTTTATTTTAAAGAAGTTTTTTTCTTTAAACATAGCTTAATTTCTACTGGAAGTCGAGTCCTAATTTGGAAAATAAAGTTGCCGTTAACTCGTTTTTAAAGGACTTTGATAGCATATGAAGAAAAAAAGCTGAGAAAGCGAAAAATTAAAATTTGCTTCCTAGAAGCAAGTACACAAACCCTAAATGTAAAAGAGAATTGTGTCTTAAAAGTGTCCTTACTTGTATTCTCCGCTTCTTTGGCTCGGAATCAATACCAAATTTTTTAAAGTAAAGACAAAATGTTTGGAACCGAGTATGCCCTTTTTTCAGTGTAGTATGTGTTGTAAAAGTAACAACAGTACTTTCGATCAATTTCATCCCGTATTACTACAAAGATTGTTGTAATGAACGTCAAATAAATGCAATTAAACGATCTTATTTATATTTAATTTTTTAGTTTTCTACACTGAAAAAAATATTGTCGTGAAGTCATAGATTCCATGTCCTTAGAATAAGAATGCAAATTTTGCTTAACATGGAAGACGCATTTCTCTAAAATAAAGTTTTTTTCTTGTCCAAAAGGCAATAAACTTTTGAATGAAGTTGTACTGTCCTTATAATTAAGTGATTTTACTTAAAAATGTGTATCATAACATGAAAGATAAAATTTTTGAGGTAAGGTCAACGTGACTTTAATAATTAAGAACAATTCTTTAAAATTAATAAAATTGTCTTTAAATTTGTTTCCTTTTTGCATCTCAAAAAATCGTTAAAAAATAAAAAAAATCTAAAAAATGAAAAATTAACATTTGCTTCATAGAAGCAAGTACATAACCCCCAAATTTAAAAGAGAATTACGTCTTTAAAGTATCCTTACTTGTATTCTCCGCTTCTTTGGCTCGGAATTAATACCCAAACTGTTAAAGTAAAGACAAAATCTTTGGAACCGGGCATGCTTTTTTTCAGTGTAAGGACATTCATATTTGCTTTACTATTGTACTATATCTTATTTCTGATATTAGTTATCGAAAATTTAATTAAAATTATGGATAGTTTCAATTTTGGTTGAAAAATGTGCGCATATAAATTTATTATACAATAAAGGGGAAAAAAGCGAAATTAGGTAACACTAGATCTGAGTAAGAATATTCGTAGGTATACCACGGACTGATGTCGATGGAGGTTGTTGCAAACATAAACACACACACACACACATTACAAATATAACAAAACCTCTTCTCTACGTCTGTTGCAAAACAAAAAAAAACTTTCGGAGAGTAGTTACTTCTACTCTGTGTATAGACTTTCAATTCCAATCAGCGTTGCCGCTTTGGACCAAAATTGGTCCAAAAGATTTCTAATTTTTAAATTTGGTGCGATGGTCAGACCAAACAGAATTTGGTCCATTTTGGTCCATTTTCATAAATTTGGTTTCTATCACATATTAAATAGTAGATGGTGCACCGCAAAGAATATTGTCGGGAGACCAAATACTTCACATGCTTCAAATACGAATTTTGCTTAGAATAGAAGACGTATTTCTCTGAAAAAAAGTTTTTCCTTGTCTTGTCTAAAAGTCTCTAAACTTTTCAATGAAGTCTGTTTATCCTTATAGCTAAATGATTCGACATAAAAATGTGTATCCTAACATGAATGCAAATTTCGTTTTAATGAAGTCAAAATGGATTTAATATTTCTGAAAAAATCTTCAAAATTAATAAAATGTTTCAACACATTGTTTTAAAGATATTATATCCTAAACCACATAGTGGTTAGGATATAATAAGTTTGATCTGCCAAAAAATGTGCCTACAAGAAATATTGATTTTAGACCCCATAAAATATATACCGATCGACTAAGAATCACCTCCTGAGTCGATCTAGCGCTTGGTGTCCGTCTGTCCATCCGTCCGTCTGTCCATCCGTCCGTCTGTCCATGTATTTGTTGTTCAAAGGATTTCGGTCGCAATTATTAACCGATTTTGATGAAATTTGGTACAGGGAGTTTTTTTTGGGCACAAGGACGAACGCTATTGAATTTGGAAGAAATCGGATCAAATTCAGATATAGCTCCCATATATATGTATTGCCCGATTTCGACAAATGGGGTCACGTTGCACTTTTTTACTAACCGATCGTCGTCAAATTTAGCACAAAATAATCTTCTGTATCACCCTTTAAGTCTGAAAATTTCATCGAAATCGGTTAAGATTTAGATATAGGTCCCATATATATGTATCGCCCGATTTTGCCAAATTAGGTCATAAAACCCTTATTTATCAAGCGATCTTACTCAAAGTTGGCGAAATGTAATCTTCTATAGCACTAACTATATGTGCAAAAAATCATCGAAATCGGTTCAGATTTAGCTATAGCTCCCATATATGTACCGCCCCATTTTTCTACATAAAATAAAACTCAATTGAACAAATAATACAATGTTTGTACTATAATTTTCTCGAAGAGGAGCGGAACGGAGCGATTTTTTTTTCTCGGAGCGGAGCGTGGAGCGGAGCGGTTTTTTTTTCTCCGGAGCGGGAGCGGAGCGAAAAAAATGGACCGCTCCGGATCCCTGCATTAAACTCTAGGTAGCATTAATTATCGTAACGTATACATAAAAGATAATACACACACACACAAAAAATTTTTTCTCTGATTCAATCACCAAATTAATTGATCCAATTAATTTTTTAATTGAAATGTCTTCAATCACGAAAATGATATTATCAATCACAGTTTTAATTGGGCATAGAAAAAATTCTTGATTAAAAAATTAATTGATTTTTTCAGCAAAATTCAATTAATTTTTAATTGATTCAATTAAAAATTTAATTGATGTTGATTGCAAAACGCAATTAATTTATTAATTAAAAAAGGTAACTATTTTTAATTACTTAGTTAGATTGGCTTAGAGTTTTTATTTGGATTAACAAATGATTATTTGAAATACATTTTTAATTAAAAAAGTAAAAAAAATCAGCACTTTTTTTAACTGAATTAGTCTTCCGAATTTGATTAAAAAGTTAATTGTATTAATTAATTTTTTAATTAAACATTTTAAAAATTTCAATCATTGACTTAATTAACTTAATGTTTCTATCATGATTAAAAAGTTAATTGTATCAATTAATTTATTAATTGAAAAAATTTTCAACTTCAATTAACTTTTTAATTGGAAATATTTTGGTGATATTTTTTTCTGTGCATGGAAAATCAATAAGGATGTTTCAGCTATTCACCCAATATCTACAATTGTACGTGCTATAGGCACATCTGGTTTACAGTATTGATAGCACCATGTGTTTGCTTACGATCAGTGATGTTTGAGAAATTCAAACAGTGGATTTCAACGTTCGGACTCGGCTATAAAAAGGACGTCCCCTACGTTAGGTTAGGTTTGGAAATTGTGCTAGCCAGTTATTTGAGGCTCATTTAGACTATTCAGTCCATTATGATACCACAGTGGTGAACTTCTCTCTTATCACTGAGTGCTGCCCGATTCCATGTTTAGGGATCTGCTTTTTATAGTCGAGTCTTCTACTTAGAGAAGCTTTAAAACACTCAGAAAAGTCACAAACATTATTGACAGGGGATAAACCACTGCTGAAAACAATTTTTTTAATGTTCGGTCTAAACTAGGATTGAACCCGGGACCTTTGAACGCCCAGTCTTATCATTGCAACACGGTGGCAAAGAAGGTCTAACCTAACTCTACCCGTGAACCTTCATTCATCCGTTATTCTCACTAAGCCTAAAGTTTACAGTATAAGGTCATTGGAGCTGACATCTGCAATATGTATATATACACTGAAAAAAATATTGACCAAATATGGAAGATTATGCAACTTAAATTTTAGGACTCGAAATTTACGTAATGCTAAGGACAAAATTCTTTAAAATAATGACATTTTAATTAAAAGAAAGTTTATAATCCTTGCTTCAAAAATTTTTATACCCTCCACCATAGGATGGGGGTATATTAACTTTATCACTCCGTTTGTAACACATGGAAATATTGCTCTAAGACCCCATAAAGTATATATATTCTGGGTCGTGGTGAAATTCTGAGTCGATCTGAGCATGTCCGTCCGTCCGTCCGTCTGTTGAAATCACGCTAACTTCCTAACGAAACAAGCTATCGACTTGAAACTTAGCACAAGTAGTTGTTATTGATGTAGGTCGGATGGTATTGCAAATGGGCCATATCGGTCCACTTTTACGTATAGCCCCCATATAAACGGACCCCCAAATTTGGCTTTCAGACTCTCTAAGAGAAGCAAATTTCATCTGATCCGGCTGAAATTTGGTACATGGTGTTAGTATATGGTCTCTAACAAGCATGCAAAAATTGGTCCACATCGGTCCATAATTATATATAGCCCCCATATAAACCGATCCCCCGATTTGGTTTTCGGAGCCTCTAAGAGAAACAAATTTCATCCGATCCGGCTGAAATTTGGTACATGGTGTTCGTATATGGTCTCTACCAACCATGCAAAAATTGGTCCACATCGGTCCATAATTATATATATCCCCCATATAAACCGATCCCCCGATTTGGCTTTCGGAGCCTCTAAAAGAAACAAATTTCATCCGATCCGGCTAAAATTTGGTACATGGTGTTGGTATATGATCTCTAACAACCATGCAAAAATTGGTCCACATCGGTCCATAATTATATATATCCCCCATATATACCCATCCCCAGATTTGGCTTGCGGAGCAAATTTCATCCTATCCGGCTGAAATGTGGCACATGGTGTTAGTATATGGTCTCTAACAACTATGCAAAAATTGGTCGAAATCGGTCCATAATTATATATAGCCCCCATATAAACCGATCCACAGATTTGACCTCCGGAGCCCCTTGGAAGAGCAAAATTCATCCGATTCGGTTGAAATTCGGTACGTAAATTTAGTACATGATATTTAACTACCATGCCAAAAGTGGTCCATATCAGTCCATAATCATATATAGCCCCCATATAAACCGATCCCGAGATTTGGTTTTGGAGCCACTTGGAGGAGCAAATTTCATCCGAGTCAGTTGAAATTTGGTACATTGTGCTAGTATATGGCCGTTAACAACCATGCCTAACTAGGTCCATATCGGTCTATAGTTATATATAGCTCTCAGATAAATAGATCCCCAATCACACATAAATTGGTCTATATCAAGTTCATAATTGTATATAGCCCACATATAAGCGACCCCATATTTCAAGTCTGGCTCTCTACGTACCGTGCAAAAGTCCATATCGATTCGTAATTATTTGTAGACTTATATATACATACCTTTTTTGTCTAATATATACCACGTATGGACTAACTCACAATTTAGAAAACGATGTTAAGAAGTTTTAAGATACCACAACCCAATTAATTCGATTGTGGATGACAGTCTTTCGTAGAAGTTTCTACGCAATCCATGGTGGAGGGTACATAAGATTCGGCCTGGCCGTATATACTTGTTTTCATTAAATTTAGGACACAAATCTTGAAATTTTGCTTCCCTCTGTTGAAGTTGTAGATCTTTGCAGTAAGGCAAATGTTCCTTAAAATAAATAAAAACATCTTTAATTCAAAGAAATCGTCTTTAACTCAACTGACATATTGAATTTTTAAATTTAAGATAAAAAAGCTTCAAATATAGGCTAAGACTTATTTTAAGGATTTACACCTTTGGTTTAAAGTTTTTTTAGCATTAAGAAAACAGTTTTCTCTTTGAAGTACTTGGCATAATTTGGATTTTGAAACTGGAATTTGTTTGTACATGAATACCTTTATTTATTTATATTGTATCGCAAAAAGAGATTAAAAATTCGATGAATGAGATCCGTAACCAATTTTAATTTTATCGATCCTAGATTTAAAGACAGGGAGGTCCCTAAAAAATGTCTTTATTTTAAAAAAGCCGCATCTTTGGAACGGAATCAATACCAAAATCCTAAAGGGAAGGTCAAAATCTTTGGATTCAAGTAAACTTTTTTTTGAGTGTACCCAGTAAAAAAATTTGGAAGTTATTCTTAAGGCACAACTTAAAAAGTACTTCCAAAAACTAAGGATTAATAAAATGATACAAATTATGTAAATTTTGTCGAAAAAAATTCTAAATCCTTTTTATAAAAATTGCGAATTTATGAAAATATTCAGACAAGCTTTAGAATGCCTTAAAAAAAAAAATAAAAACAATTAAAAATTATTTTTTTAGCAAAATATCATAGATTTTTTTAATTCACATCCAAAACACTAAATTCGGATGATACCTTAAGAAGTGATGCATATTCAGTGCAACAGCTGTTGAAATGGTGGCCATCCGTCCTATGAAAAGCCCATGTTAAATTCATCGCTTCTGTGCCAATTTTGCACCACTTCCGGGTTCACAAAAAACATTTTCACCATTTTTTTGGCGACGCTTTTTTGGCTGGGTAGGTAAAGTCCGACCGAATTTTAATTACCCTCCACCAAATACGGTTCCCGAAGATATATTTAGAGTTTTGACATATGGAGACAAGATTAGATTTTAAATTTAAATAAGAATCATTTTCACTTCAGTTTTAGAAGAATCTTAAATTTCTCACGTAAGCATGTAAGAAACTCTAATAAAATGGCGCCTCTCATATAATCTTAATTTCTTCCCCACTAACATCGGGAAATTTGGATGATAGGTGTGCCATCTTCATGAATTTAAATTGTACGACTGAAGTATATTGTTGCTATATTAAATTCTTACCGGTATACTTAAATTTCGGAAATAATAATACATTTTAGAAACAGTTTAGATTGTCTCGAATGACCCACCGTTGTAACAAATTATGGCCTTTAAACGGCCTAAATCTCATCAAATTTTGTCCAACTTTGGCAGAAAATGCCAAAATGTTAATTGTACTCTCAGAGAAAAATTTTAAAATTTTGGGAGTAAAAATTTGGCCTTCGTGGTTATATGAATCCAAATCGGGCGAAAATATGTATGTGAGTTATATTTAAATCTGAACCAAATTTGACCAAATTTGCCATATATAGCAAGAATGGTAATTCTAAGATTGACAAATAAATATGGCGGCTCCATGAAATAAGTCCCCATGAAATAACTTCCCTAACTGAATAATAATATAATTCCCCAATTTCCTCTGCAGAGAACAAAAACAACGAATTTTGGGAAGTTATTTAATATTTTGGAGACCGATTTTATTTCCAATTTTAGGGAGTTATTTCAAATGAAATAACTCCCAAATTTGTCATAATGTAATGTAAATCTCCAATATGGATTTTGGGGAGTTATTTCGTCTTCCTAAATTTATGTTTATGAATATTTGTGTAAGTCTATAGGTATGCTCAGTTTTTGAAAAAGTGAAGCGATAATGATATAAAATGAATTATTAATTTATAAACGGGTGTAGAAAAAATAGTGATTTACCCTACGTTGTGGTTCAAAAAAATGATTTGTCAAAAGAAATCTGTATACAATGGTGAACAAAAATATGCGTGCAAAATTAAGTTGTGTAAAGCGAGAGTGATATTATTGGCAGATGGAAGGCTAATATGTTATGGTAGTATATTGAGGCATTTTTGGAAGGCCGTATATACTACAAAAGATCCCTACGGTGTGTCATATTTCGTCTGCCAGAAATGAAACCCTATTAAGAAATAAACGGATAAAAGTTGAAAATGTCATCTGATTAAATAGATTACAATCCAATGTAACCAAACTACATAGAAGTGGAAGACATACAATTCGGTGAATGCAAAAACTCGCGCGATTTTTTTAATTTCTGTTTCTCGTACGCTCGAAAAACTAAACATTTTTTGCTTTTGCATTCACCGAATTGTATGTCTTCCATTTCTTCTTCAACAAAAGCAAAAGATTTTTTCAGTTTTTGGAGCGTGCGAGAAACAGAAATTCAAAAATTCGCGCGAATTTTTTAATTTCTTTTGCGTTCATCAAATTATATATAACCAACCAAAGTCTTCAATTTCTTTGTAGTTTGATTATATTTGAGTATAATTATTTCAAAATATATCACTTTATGTTATTCTCTCATCCGTTATTGACACTTTCTATTTGATTCTTATGACTAAGCGTAGGGGTCCTTTGCAGTACATACGTGCTTCCAAACATGGTACAATATATTACCATAAAATGTTATTTTTATATTTATAAATTTGTAGCGAATGTCAAATAAGACTCCTGATATCATATCAAAGGGAATGGACAGGTACGATTGTCCACATTGGCGTACTCCAGTAAAACATTGCTTACAATTATATACCCAAATAAATATACTACGGCATGTGTTAGAAGTTGAAATTGTTATGAACTAAAATTAAGAAATAATGTATTCAATTCATAAATTTGTTTTTATTGTTTTTACGAAATAAGTCCCTAAAATATTGGGAATATATTTCATTTTGTGATTTAGGGATTTATTTCATTTTTTGGGGTATAATTTCATAAAATATTTTGGGGTTTTACTTCATAATGAAATAAGTCCACAAGTTTGGGAACTTATTTCATTTTTTATTTTGGGAAGTTATTTCATGGAGCCAAATAAGGCAGCTATATCTCAATCTGAACCGATTTTTTCCAAAGTCAACAGCGATTGTCTTTGATCCAAAGCAAGACCCTATGCAAAATTTTAGGACGATCGGACTTAAATTGCGAACTGTACTTTGAACACAGACGGACGGTATACTAAACGATGGGTTTCAGATTGGTCCTTCTTGGCTTTACATACAAATACACAAACTTATTATATCTTGTACCACAGTAGTGGTGACGGGGAAAAAATATACCAATGTATAATGCATATAATATGGTGCAAGAATCTGATTTTTTACTATGTATCAAATATCAGTAGCATTATCCTGAGGTGACTTAATTACCTTCTAGGATGTTGCCATTAATAACAAAAAACAATAATCATTGTTTCTTGTTTAACCTAAAGTGGATGACATTCTTATTTTTATACCTACTAAGTATCCATGACATCAGTATTACAGAATATACCATATTACCAATGTTGATTATATCACATGTAAAATATTTTCGTTCTCGTTGATATTGTATGAAAACCTCAATAAAAATAAATACAGATTAAAATGAGCGTGTGTCTCATCATCATGGAAATAATTTAATTTATATTGTTATTAAGTGTTTCTAACTCACACACGGTCCCTATGTGGTATCCATGGAATGGAAAGTTCTACAAATACATGTTTGCAATTGATTTTTATTAAAATAAAGGTGAACTTATAAGCATAATAACTGCACAAATTTCCTATTAATCCACTTACACTGATTCATCAAAGAATTTCGAGAATCAGAATTATTTTAGCATTTCGATTTAAAATGAAAATGTATGTGAACTGGGTGAATAAAAGTTATAATTAATTTGAAATGTATCTCCCGAAGATAATGTGTACAAAAAATAAAATATTTTTTTTTTTGTTTGGAAAAAGTAAGTTTTTTAAAGTAGCAAACGTGCAAATAATTAAGACGTGATTTGGTCTTAGAAATAAGAGGCATTTATTTTTAAGTGAAAGTCACAATATATAATAAATCGTCCAACTACATGATCAAAATTTGTCAAAATTATATAGAAAATAGCCGAATTCTGACTAAAATTATATTAAATTGTTTAATTTATGAATAAAGATTATTTCCTACTGTATATAAATCATATTTCAAATATATATAATACACTATCAATGACTCAACTCAAATGCAACAAGTATATACGGCCGTAAGTTCGGCCAGGACGAATTTTATGTACCCTCCACAATCGATTGCGTAGAAACTTCTACTAAATACGGTCATCCACAATTAAATTACTTGGGTTGCGGCCGATGGCTAGGCATCTTAAAACTTCTTAACATCATCTTCTAAATTGTAAGTCAGTACATGCGGGAAATATAGTAGACAAAAGAAAGGTCGATTAAAAACGTATATATTCAGTTCTTGACCGGTATACATAGGGAAAAAATAACTACGAACCGATATGAACTTTTGTGCTGTAATTATAGAGCCAGAATTGAAATATGGGGTTCGCTTTATATGGGGGCTATATACTATTATAAACACGAGTATACCAAATTTGGCAGATATTTTACTGTTTGGTAGATTGGTCAATTCTTGATATTTTGGAAGATTTTGCAAAATATTCCCCTCTAACTATGAAATGCTTCCTAAATTTTCTATAGAAATAACATTTTGACAAAATTTTCTACAAAAAAAAAAAAAATTGACAAAATTTTCTATAGAAACAAAATTTTGACAAAATTTTCTAAAGAAAAAAATTTTTGACAAAATTTTGTAAAGAAATTAGATTTTGACAAAATTTCCTAAAGACATAAAATGTTGACAAAATTTACTATAGAAATAAAATTTTGACAACATTTTCTATGGCAATAAAATTTTGGTAGATTATTTTTCGGGATTTTTCTGTGTTTGGGCATTGGTTTTTTTGAGTTATATACAATGTAGATCGATACGGACCAATTTTGGACTGGTTGTTATCGGCCATACACTAGAGGTGTGCAGGTGACACGAAATTGTCGTGACTCACGCGGGAGTCGTGAGTACTAAAGTACTATAGTACTAAAGTACTATAGTACGTACTCATCCGAACTTTCATTTTCAACAATGAAGAGATTAAAGACGTATCTTAGAAATTCGACTAGCGAGAGTCGAATGTCGGTTCATCGCCGAATAAATGTGCCGACTGAAGAAATAATTGATTTATTTGCTGCCCAAAAAGCCCGTCGGCTCAATTTAATATTATAAAAATATTGTATACATACCTATGCATAAATAAAATTTTCTACACATGAGATTATATGAATATTTTTTTTTAAGTTGAACAATTTCGTTAATGTTAAATTACATAAATTGTTTCGTAAATATATCGTTGTCATAACGAAATGCTACGCTGGCTGCCTTGTAATGAAGACTTTCGTTAATATAACGTAGGAGTTAATCGTATTAACGAAACTTTTTTTACCAGTGTAGTTAAAGAAATATGAGGAATATAAACACAAAGATAATTTCATTAAAATTGAGCCAACGAAAAGTTTTTATTGATATAACGAAACGTTTTCATTAATACAGTGAAAATTTTCGTTAACAGTACGAAACGTTACGTTTATTAACAGAAAATTCGTTATAATAACGAAAATTTTCGTTGTATTAACGAAATTGTTTCATCGGCTCACTTTTAATGACACATTTCGTTAATATGACGAAATTTTTTGTATCTGTGAAGCTAGAGTAATTTTTATGCAATTCCAGAAAAGCAAATTTATGATTTATCGAGAGATACGCATGCTTTAACATGCACAGTGATTATGCTAGTTTTACTACCTCTGCCAATTTTCACTTACATCGGAGTAAAACTCCGGCCTCTGTGGTCATATGTGTATAAATCGGGCGAAAGATATATATGGAAGCTAACATATATCTAATTCCAAAACGATTTCAACTAAATTTGCCAAAAGACAAAAATCTCTCAATTCGTGAGACTGAAAAGTACTCTTCTTTCATAGTGTATATCCTTATTCCAGCTATCTCAGTTTTATATTTTCTTTATCTAAAAAAATCAATTTTAACATTCAATTTAATATCGATATATGCGACCTGTTCAAAATTTATTATTTTAATTTATTAAATTTAATCAAACGACATTAATCATAGCCTTTAGTTACTCGCACATAATAGCTTCACACACATATGAAGTTCCAAATAACAAAAAGAGCAAACTTTAGCATGGCAAAAAGTGAATTGTCTTAATTGTTATTTATGGCAGCCAAGGCAATTGCACAACCTCGTATTCGACACATATGTATGCTCAACTCTCTACCAATCTCATATCGACATTGCATGCCACGACTGATTCTAGAAAAAAGTTCACAGTTGATTTTCGTTTTTTTTTTTCTTTTCAGCAATGGGCAGTCAGTTATCGCTTTAAATCCAAAATTGATGAACTCACGGTGCAAACAAAAAACGAAGGATTCAACATCAGCAGTCATAGTGTTGGTAATTGAACGTAATTTTATTAACCTAAAAAAAAAGTAAAACACGATCGTAAAATTCGGAACAAATCTAATTTTACGCCTCCATGAGGTCGCTTTTACTTTTTGCTGGTATAATTGTGGAGTATAATTGCATTGAACAGCAAAAACTTTAAACCCAAAAATAGGATCCTTACTAAATGGAGTTTTAATTGATAAATATGGAAACTTTTTGATAATTGTTTTTATAGGAGGGGCGCAAATCAAGCCCTATTTTTGACGGCGTATTTGCATTCAATTGCTGACAATACATGAATGGCGGCAAAAAATATATAGGGGAATAATTAGTTGATAAACAATGATGTCACACCAACTTCTTCACACCTTTTTGCATACAAAGGCTTATACGATAGGGGCGAACTCCACACCCTAAAAAAAAAAAAACAAACGTGTCCCACAAATCAAAAAAAAGAAAAAACAAGTATATACGGCCGTAAGTTCGGCCAGGCCGAATCTTATGTACCCTCCACCATGGATTGCATAGAAACTTGTACTAAAGACTGTCATCCACAATCGAATTACTTGGGTTGTGGTAATACTTACCGATGGCAAGGTATCTTAAAACTTCTTGGACACAAAAGATACATATAAGTAAGTATATAAATAATTACGCATCGACATGGACTTTTGCACGGTACGTAGAGAACCAGAATTGAAATATGGGGGTCGCTTATATGGGGGCTATATAGAAGTATGAACTTGATATGGACCAATTTTTGTGTGATTGGGGAACGATTTATCTGAGGGCTATATATAACTATAGACCGATATGGACCTAGCTAGGCATGGTTGTTAACGGCCATATACTAGCACAATGTACCAAATTTCAACTGACTCGGATGAAATTTGCTCCAAAACCATATATCGGGATCGGTTTATATGAGGGCTATATATGATTATGGACTGATATGGATCACTTTTGGCATGGTTGTTAAATATCATATACTACCACCACGTACCAAATTTCAACCAGATCGGATGAATTTTGCTTCTCCAAAAGACGCCGGAGGTCAAATCTGGGGATCGGTTTATATGGGGGTTATATATAATTATGGACTGATATGAACCAATTCCTGCATGGTTGTTGGATACCATATACTAACATCACGTAGCAAATTTCAACCGAATCGGATGAATTTTGCTCTTCCAAGGGGCTCCGGAAGTCAAATCTGGGGATCGATTTATATGGGGGCTATATATAATTATGGACCGATGTGAACCAATTTTTGCACGGTTGTTAGAGACCCTATACCAATACCATGTACCAAATTTCAGCCGGATCGGATGCAATTTGCTCCTCTTTGAGGCTTCGCAAGCCAAATCTGGAGATCGGTTCATATGGGGTGTATATATAATTATAGACCGATGTGGACCACTTTTTGCATGATTGTTAGAGACCATATACCAACACCATGTACCAAATTTCAGCCCGATCGGGTGAAATATGCTTCTCTTAGGGGTTCCACAAGCCAAATCTGGGGATCGGTTTATATGGGGGCTATATATAATTAAGGATCGATATGGACCAATTTTTGCATGGTTGTTAGAGACCATATACCAACATCATGTACCAAATTTCAGCCGGATCGGATGAAATTTTCTTCTCTTTGAGGCTCCGCAAGCCAAATCTGGGGATCGGTTTATATGGGGGCTATATATAATTATGGACCGATGTGGACCAATTTTTGCATGGTTGTTAGAGACCATATACCAACACCATATACCAAATTTCAGCCGGATCGGATGAAATATGCTTCTGTTAGAGGCTCCACAAGCCAAATCTGAAATATGCTTCTGTTAGAGGCTCCACAAGCCAAATCTGAGGGTCCCTTTATATGGGGACTATACGTAAAAGTGGACCGATATGGCCCATTTTCAATACCATCCGACCTACATCGATAACAACTACTTGTGCCAAGTTTCAAGTCGATAGCTTGTTTTGTTCGGAAGTTAGCGTGATTTCAACAGACGGACGGACGGACGGACATGCTTAGATCGACTCAGAATTTCACCACGACCCAGAATATATATACTTTATGGGGTCTTAGAGCAATATTTCGATGTGTTACAAACGGAATGACAAAGTTAATATACCCCCATCCTATGATGGAGGGTATAAAAATTGAGTTACAAGAACTTCCTGTGTAGTTAAAATGAAGAAAAATTTTGGAAGGACATTTTTGGACGTGCTTTTAAAGTGGTGCCTTGAAAACGACTTCTAATTTCTTTGCTGGGGAGTTCATGTAGAACGCTAACATAGCTCTATTAATGATGACTGTAGCGTGATTACAACAGACAGACCGACATGGTTATATCTTCTTAGAATTTCTCCCTGATCAAGAATGTACTTTATATATAGTCTGAAATCGATATTTCTATGTTTTACAAACTTTTATACCCCCGCGGGTATAAAAATGTCCATCAAGTCTAAAATCTAATTTTACAAATTTCATTTTTAACTTTGGAAACCGTACCATTTAATTTATAAACAAGTATATAAAGCAGTAAGTTCGGCCGGGCCGAATCTTAAATACCCACCACCATGAATCAAATATTATAGTTTCCTGTGAAAATTTCAGGGGGATTTGATGACAAGCAGATCAGTTCAACCAGTACACTTCCCGAAGATAAATTCAAAGATTTTGCCTATGAAGACTAGATCAGATTCTGGATTTATAAGAACCATATTTGTTTGAGTTGTAGAGAAATCATAAACATCGTGTGAAAGAAAACGATGAAATAACGCCATGATTTAAAATCTAACATCTGTAGATTTTTACCCCCATTATTTAAATGATTACCAGAAGTAAAATCTGGAAACTATAATTCAGTTTCAAGCAATTTTCATTATCAGTGCACATGGACCGATATTCACCATTTTCGGCACACCTCTTTATGTTCCTAAAATACTTCTAGATTTAAAATTTCATGCAAATTTGATAAAACTATGGTATCTATAAGCCCAAGAAGTAAAATCGGAAGATCGGTTTATTTGGGAGATAAACCAAAACATGGACCAATACATGCCATTTTAAGGTCCTAAAATACCTGTAGATTTCTCATTTCAGGCAAATTGGATAAAAACTACGGATTCTAGAAGCCTAAAAACAAAATCATTTCTTGCACACCTATTTGTATTCCTAAAAACCTCCAGGCAAAGTGGACAACAATTACGGTTTCTAGAAGCCCAAAAAGTAATATCGGGAGTCTATCTGATGGCTATATCAAAACATGGACCTATACTCACCATTTTCGGCATACCTTTTTACGGTCCTAAAATACCTCTAGATTTCCAATTTGAGGCAAGTTGGATAAAAACTACGGTTTCTATAAGCTCAAGAATAAAATCTGGAGATCGGTCTATATGGAGGCTATATAAAAACACGGTCCGATACTCATCATTTTCAGCACACCTCTTTAGGGTTTTAAAATACCTCTAGATTTCTAATTTCAGGCAAATTGGATAAAAGCTTTCAAATTTCAACCAAATTGGATAATAACTACGGATTCTAGAAGCCCAAGAAGTAAAATCGGGAAATCAGTCTATATGGGGGGTATACCTAAACATCAACCGATAGTCACCATTTTTGGCACACCTGTTTAGGTGCTAAAATACTTCTAGATTTCCAATTTCAGGCGAATTGGATAGAAACTACCGATTCTAGAAGCCCTAGAAATATAATCGGGAGATCGGTCTATATGGGGGCTATACCAAAACATGGACCGACACTCACCATTTTTGGCACACCTCTTCAAGGTCCCAAAATATCTCTAGATTTTCAATTTCGCGCAAATTGGATGAAAACTACGGTTTCTATAAGCGAAAGACCCCAAATCGGGAGATCGGTTTATATGGGGGCTATACCAAAACATGGACCGACACTCACCATTTTTGGCACACCTCTTCAAGGTCCCAAAATATCTCTAGATTTTCAATTTCGCGTAAATTGGATGAAAACTACGGTTTCTATAAGCGAAAGACCCCAAATCGGGAGGTCGGTTTATATGGGGGCTATACCAAAACATGGCCCGATATAGCCCATCTTCGAACTTGACCTGCGCGCAGACAAAAGACGATTCTGTGCCAAATTTCAGGACGATAGCTCCATTATTGAATGCTGTAGCGTGATTACAACAGACAGCCAGACAGACAGACAGACGGACATGCTTATATCGTCTTAGAATTTCTCCCTGATCAAGAATATATATACTTTATATAGTCGATATGTCGATGCGTTACAAACGGAATGACAAACTTATTATACCCCGTCACCATTCTATGGTGGTGGGTATAAAAATTAAAATTATTTTATGCGTTCCATGGTGGTGGGTATTTAATATTCGAACCGGCCCAACTTTTAGCCATATGTCCTTGTTTTATTTAACATAGACGCCAATTTTAAAACTAAAACTATACCTTAGTGTTGGCAAATGATACTACAATCCAAGCGATTCCATTGTGGATGTCAGTCTTACACAGAAAAAAATTTCACGAAAATTTTTCCAATTAAAATTTTAATTGAGTTTTAAAAAATATTCAATTAAAAATTTAATTGATTCAACAAATTTTTTAATTGATACAAAAATCAATCACAAAAATTAATACTATCAATTAATTTTTTAATTGGATCAATTAAATTTTTAATTAACCTTCAATTAATTTTTTAATTGATACTATCATTTCCGTGATTGAAGACATTTCAATTAAAACATTAATTGGATCAATGAATTTCGTGATTGAATCAGACAATTTTTTTGTGTGTAAGTAAAACTTTGTACGCAATCCATGGTGGAGGTTACATAAGATTCGGCCTAGCTGATCTTTCGGCCATGTGTACTTATTTCATTTCTACTTTGAGATTTTATTTCATTGAGGCGTTATATCATGAGGCGGCACCACTACGAGTATATGAAGGGAAAAATCTCTCTGTGCGGGAGTAATTTTAAATCGTTTAACCCATCAGAGGTATTTTATATGATTTTAATTTATATTTAACCAAGTGGTGTTATTTTCAATAAGTGTTGAATAATTTTATTACAGAATATTCCACAATATCTAAAACTTTAGAGGAAAAAAGAAAAAAATGGATTTTTAGCGCCGAAATACCACCAATAGGTGGTGTTGCAGAAAAACAAACACAATTCCTTCGCATTTTCCCATGCTGTTACCTGTTGTGATTAATGAATTCTAGACTCCAATATTTATTTGAAAATATACTCGAAAAAAAGCTTTTTCCCCATGGCATCAACAAAAATTGTTTATTTTATCATTTCGAAACGGGAATAGTTTGTCGAAAAGCGGAATCACATTTTCACATTTCACTGACATTTTTATATCGATTTTACTTTTGTTTTTTACTTTTCTGAAATTCTTTCAATGACTATGAAAACATTCAGATATTTGTAAATAAACATGGACAAGTGTTGTAAACACCATTAATTTATTGACCATTCCAAATTTGTTTATTTGAAAAAAAAAAAAAACTACACCATTTTTCCTGTCTTAAGTGTGATGTGGATATTTGGTTTTTTTCTCCTACAACTGGACATAATTGTGATCTCAGGTGATAATTTTTTGAGTTGAATGTGAGAATTGCAAAATTATTTTAAACAGTGGCCAACGCCCATGTTGTTTTATTGAATAATTGTGAAAGAAACTAATTGGAACAACATGAAGTTGAATATTGTGAGACAAAAAACAAAAAAAATACCATACCCAATACATTGTAATTCGAGTATGACTAAATAGCCATATTCAGTTGCTTATGGCACTGCAATAGATGGTCAATTTGGGAAACAAATCCAAATATATTAGGAAATTTCTTCGTACCATAGAGGTTTGTATATGCTCTCCTCCATCTGTTATTGCTTCTAACTGATTATCTGCATGAAAGATTTTGGGTAGGAAAATCAAAAGATTCACAGAATTTTAATATAACGCTACCATGCTGCGTTATCGGTCATGCTGATGTGCCGGCTATCTTAAATTTCACAGCTGACACATCAACATGGCCACTTCACAGGAATGATGCTGGCCGATAACCACTATACAGATAAATTAGATACTCAGGAACGGTGCTGAGTTTGCCGGACCGAATTCGTGCTCTTTCCAGCACCGACATTTTGAATCCCTGCTATAGTACTTTAGTGATAACCACTTCACAGAAAAAAAAAATTGATTTTCTGGAACCGTGCTGATCTATAACCACTTAACAAAAAATTTGGATTCACAGGAAAGGTGCTGAGTTTGCCAGGCCAAAGCTCACTACGTCTACCATGGATTTTGAATTGCTGCTGTAAGTCTTTAGTTGCTTCTTTAGGTATAACCACTTCTGTTAAAAAATTAAAAAGCTCAACGAATTTACAAAAAAACTATTTGAAGCAATATTTATTGTTGAACGATTAGAAACAGAAAAAAGAATACAGAATTTTATTTTCTAAATGACATAATATAAAAGTCAAATTCATAGACTACTACGATAGATAGATGACAAGTAGAAATTATTTAAATTGTACAAAGTATGAATATAAAAACTTCAACACGCCTCCTCAAATTAAATAATTTCTTGAACACCCATTGATGATATAAATTGTTTATGTTTGATTCGAGGTAGTGGTTTTGTTAAAACGTCAGCAGGCATTTCACTCGTAGCCATATATTGAATATCGACAACTTTATCTTCAATTGATTGACGAATAAAATGATACCTATAATCAATATGTTTGGTTCGAGAATGATGTCCGCCATATTGGGCCATCGCTTGAGCACTTTGTGAATCGCTATAAATTTTTGTCGGATTGGTATCAACAAATCCCAATTCGGATGTTAAATATCGCAAGTAGTAGGCCTCTTTAGCTGCCTCAGACAGTGCTATATATTCAGATTCGGCACTCGAAGTAGCAACTACACGCTGTTTTCTTGATTCCCAAGATATTACGGCTCCTGCGAGTGTAAAACAAAATCCAGTTTGCGACTTTCTATCATTAGAATCATTCGCCCAACTAGCGTCGACGTATCCGATGATGGGCAAACCAGATTTTTTATAAGTCAGAGTAAAAGTTTGCGTTGAATTCAAATATTTTAATACATTCAGTGCTGCATTCCAATGTTGCTTACGAGGGTCGGAATTGAATTGAGATAGCATATTGACACTACATGCTATATCTGGTCTACTAAATACCGAGAGATGCAATAGAGATCCGATGAGCTCTTGATATTTGGTGGTATTTACTTTTTCAGCTTCTTCTGGAATTTTTGGTTCTTTCTCAAGACAAATTTGTGGTTGCATTGGAATTTTGACAAGCTTTGAATTTTCTTGACCGTACTTTTGAATTAAATTAGATATATAACCAGGTTGTGATATCGATATTGAGTTATCAGAAATATTGACTTCCAAACCAATACAATGCTTTGGTTGTCCTAAGTCTTTTACTCTAAAATTATTTTTGAGAGTAACTATAAGACGGTCAACTTCGTTGTTATTATTTGAGGCTATAAGGATATCATCAACATATAAAGTGACAATAGTTGTGGAACCATTAACATTTTTATAATAAACACATTGGTCGTAATTCGATTGCTTCAATCCAAATTGTTTAAAAACGCTATCTATTCGCTTAAACCATTGTCGAGCTGCTTGTTTTAAACCATATATACCTTTTTTGAGTTTGCATACCTTATTCCGATCTTGGACAAACCCTTCAGGTTGACTCATGTAAATTTCTTCCTCCAAGTTACCATTAAGAAATGCCGACGATATATCCAGCTGTCGAAGTTTCAAATTTTTCTCAGCACTAAGAGCATACACTAATCGAATAGTACTTTGGCGAACAACTGGTGCAAAGGTATCCATATAGTCAATGCCGTATTTTTGGGCATAGCCTTTCGCCACCAGCCTGGCTTTTCTTTTGTCGACACGACCATCTGGAAAACATTTTGTCTTAAAAACCCATCTGCAATCAATTGGCCTTTTTCCAGTGGGCAAATCAACTAGGTCCCAAACATCATTTTCTATAAGAGATTCAAATTCTTGCAACATGGCATTATACCAGTCATTAGAGCTATTTGACTCCATTGCCTCTTTATACGTTTTAGGATCACAATGTCCGATATTCACGGCCGCGCAAGCAGAATTCTTACCTTTCGCCCATGATCTTAAACTTTGTTTTATAGAACTTACCATGGGAATATTCACTTCAACTTCAGATGCTCCGCCTCCTTCTTCTACAAGTAATTCTGGGTCATCAATGCTGTCAACAAATATATCTGGCTCTTCATCACCTTGATCTGTTATTTGATTGTCTTCTTGTATTTGCTCATTTTCCAGTTGTGAGTTATGATTTTCTTCTTCTTTATTTTCTTGAAATTCATAAAATCTCCGCCATTCTTGATTATTTCCATCAGATTGATAAAATGCATTCTCCAAGAAATTTACATTTCGATTTTTCTGTATGAGATTGGTTCCTGGTTTCCACAGACGATACGCTTTAGATTCTTCGTCATAACCGACCATAATATATTCATCGCTTCGTGGCATAAATTTCGATTTCGGCTTTTTCTTGTTCAAACCATATGCTATACATCCAATTTTACGAAAATGACTGACAGTAGGCATTTTTCCAGTCCACAGTTCTTCGGCTGTTTTATCAAGGTTCAGTTTAGTTGGACACCGGTTTCTTATATATGCCGCAGTGTGTACAAGTTCTCCCCATAAAGATTCTGGTAAGTTTGCTTCCATCATAAAACATCTTACCATTTCGACAAGAGTTCTGTTCATCCTCTCAGCAACGCCGTTTTGCTGAGGGGTGTATTCAACAGTCAATTGCCGTTTGATTCCACATTTGTGGAGAAAAGATGAAAATTCTTTACTAATAAGTTCAGGTGCATTGTCACTCCTTAAACATTTAATCTTCTTCCCAGTTTGGAGTTCCACGGTTTTCTTAAAATTTTGAAACGTCTTCAAATATTCACTTTTATTTTCCAAGCAATAAACGAAAACTTTTCTTGAAAAATCATCGATGAAAGTAGCAAAATATAATCTTCCTCCTAGAGATTCGACTTGCATGGGTCCACAAAGATCTGTGTGTATCAAAGCCAACGAAACCAAACAGCAAAAATTCATGGTGAAAAGGCCCAGGGTTGTAAAGATCATAAGGTAAATACTACAAAGGACAAGTCGTATTCTGAATGGTGCTTTGATAGCGGAGCTACCTCCCATATGTGTGTTGATGAAAAGCTCTTTACTGACATGAACAAAGATTATGATGCCAAAGTGACCCTTGCTGATGATACTGTCGTGAAAGCCGAAGGTATTGGAACAGTTGTTCTCAATTTACTAGTTGGCGGAAAGAAAAAGAATATTCGATTGAACAATACATTATTTGTCCCACTTCTTGGAGGAAATCTGATTTCTATGTCTAAAATTACGGATTTGGGCTACGAAGTTATAATGAAAGGAAATTCTGCGAAAATTTTGAAAGGAAAAGCCACTTTTATGGAAACTGTAAAAGAAAACGGTTTATATTTGCTGAAATCTTATGTCAGTGCAGATTGTAAGAGAGTTTCATCTACCACAACGAAATTTGGTTTATGGCATACTCGGTTTGGCCACTTGAATTTTGGTGACCTAAAACAATTGCAATCGAAGAAGATGGTTTATGGTTTGCCAGATATCAAGAATCAAGACGATAACTGCAGTGTGTGTATAAGGTCCAAACAGACACGTGAACCATTTCCAAAGAAAAATGAAAAGTCTGCTAAAGAACTTTTGGCTTTGATACACACAGATCTTTGTGGACCCATGCAAGTCGAATCTCTAGGAGGAAGATTATATTTTGCTGTTTGGTTTCGTTCAAGTTTGACTCTACAGTCCTTAGCTTTGTGTCCCTTCTTGCCACATCTATGACAATTATACTGAAAGTTCTTATCTGACATACCTGAATAATTCGACTGATATTTTTCATGTTTTCTGTTCCATCTTTTTGCTTTTAACGCATTTTCGGCTTCATCGTTATCTTTTTCAACACCAGCTTCCAACAATCTTGACCGTAACAAATTCAGCGATGGAAACTCATTGGCAGTATCAAATGCGGCTCGGATTTCTTTAAATGTGTCTGATAAACCATCAAGCAAAATAACTACCAATAGACTTTCATCGAGATTAACATCCATTTCCGATAAAGAAGATACACAAATATCAAATTCAATCAGATATTCGGACACATTTTGAAAAGACGACATTTTCAGACTGAGTAACTTACGGAAATATTCAGCTTTGCGTCTGGTTGACTTACGGTCATATGTTTCTTGAAAATATTTCCAAATTTCTCTGGCTGTTTTGAAATTCTTGACCATTCTTACTATGTTTGACTCCAAGGATATGATAATCTCTGATCGAGCATCCAATGCCAGTTCATCAAAAATTCTTTGTTGCTCCAATCGTCTATCACGATCATCTTGTTGTTCTGCAGTTGCTCCTTCTGGCAAATCTGGAACTATTGGTCGTTTTTCTTCACTATTCACAAATTTCAACAATCTTGCTTTTTGTAAAACAGCTTCCATTTGAGTTTTCCAAGTTCCATAATTGGTGCCATTAAATAATGGTATTCTGCCATTCAAACTAGCCATCTTGAACTAATTATAACGATTTCTATACTTCTTTAGCAATGGTTATGGTTCTGGGCCCATAACCTGTTAAAAAATTAAAAAGCTCAACGAATTTACAAAAAAACTATTTGAAGCAATATTTATTGTTGAACGATTAGAAACAGAAAAAAGAATACAGAATTTTATTTTCTAAATGACATAATATAAAAGTCAAATTCATAGACTACTACGATAGATAGATGACAAGTAGAAATTATTTAAATTGTACAAAGTATGAATATAAAAACTTCAACAACTTCAGATATATAATAGATTCTCAGAAACGGTGTTGAGTTTACCGGACCAAAGCTCTCATACTCCTATAGCATGAGTTTTGAATCCCTGCTGTAAGTCTTTAGTGAAATTAGGTTAAACAAACTTAAGTAGCCTGCGCCATATTGCTATCCATTTAATCCGTGGACATAGAGGGTAGAAAATCTTTTAATATATGAAAACCATTTTATATTCAAACAAGTATATACGGCCGTAAGTTCGACCAGGCCGAAACTTATGTACCCTCCACCATGGATTGCGTAGAAACTTCTACTGAAGACTGTCATTCACAATCGAATTACTTCGGTTGCGGTAACACTTGCCGATGGCAAGGTATCTTAAAACTTCCTAACACCGTAATATATACCACATAGTCCATACGTGGTATATATTAAACTAAAAAAGGCCGCTTGAATACGTATATAATTAAGTTTAAAGTTTCAATAGAAATAAAATTTTGACAACATTTTCTATAGAAGTAAAATTTGGAAAAAACTTTCTATAGAAATAAAATTTTGACAAAATTTTCTATAGAAATAAAATTTTGACAAAATTTTCTATAGAAATAAAATTTTGACAAAATTTTCTATAGAAATAAAATTTTGACAAAATTTTCTATAGAAATAAAATTTTGACAGAACTTTCTATAGAAATAAAATTTTGATAAAATTTTCTTTAGAAATAAAATTTTGACAAAATTTTCTATTGAAATAACATTTTGACAATGTTTTCTATAAAAATAAAATTTTGGTAGATTATTTTTGGCTCGAGTGGCAACCATGATTATGAACAAATATGGACCAATTTTTGGTCAAATTGGTCCATATTTGAACAAATATGGACCAATTTGATTGGGGATCGGCTATATATAACTATAGACCGATATGGCCCAATTTTGGCATGGTTATTAGCGGTCTTATACTAACACCACGTTGCAAATTACAACCGGATCGGATGAATTTTGCTCCTCCAAGAGCCTCTGGAGATCAAATATGGGGAACGGTTTATATGGGGGCTATATATAATTATTGACCGATATGGACCAATTCTTGCGTGTTTGTTAGATACCACATTCTAACACCATGTTCCAAATTTCAACCGGATCGGATGAATTTAGCTCCTCCAAGAGGCTCCGGAAGACAAATCAGGGGATCGATTTATATGGGGGCTATATATAATTATGGACCGATATAGACCAATTCTTGCATGGTTGTTAGAGACCATATACTAACACCACGTACCAAATTTCAACCGGATCGGATGAAATGTGGTTCTCTTAGAGGCTCCGCAAGCCAAATCGGGGGATCGGTTTATATGGGGGCTATACGTAAAAGTGGACCGATATGGACCAATTTGCAATACCATCCGACCTACATCAATAACAACTACTTGTGCCAAGTTGCAAGTCGATAGCTTGTTTCGTTCGGAAGTTAGCGTGATTTCAACAGACGGACGGACCAACGGACGGACGGACGGACATGCTCAGATCGACTCAGAATTTCACCACGACCCGATACGACACGATATATACTTTATGGGGTCTTAGAGCAATATTTCGATGTGTTACAAACGAATACGAACTATTTCGTTTAGGATAAGATATTCCTTTTGAAATATGGCTAATCTGTTTTCACGAAACACTGGACATCGTGCTATGAAGTGTTCTACATCTTCAATCTCATTTAAGTTGCAAAGATTACACAATTTCTCACTTGGAGTTGCTCCATATCTATTTCCGTTTAGGTCAGTTACTCCTCCTCTCGCTCTAAATACATATTTTACTGTTTGCCAATTCGTATCGTCCCTTAAATAATATTCCGACCGCAAATGATTGAGGTATTTATATATTCGTGACTCGCTTGTTTGCTTTCTCTGAATATTAGTTGAAAGATTGTTTATCCTTATCTTATTAACCAACTCCGTTGTAATGTTATTCCAGTTTTCACGAGTAATAGGGTATCCAGGCCATGATATATTCGTACTATTAGCTAGTGATTTAATTTCGCTCACCCAGAAGACTTGCTTTCTAAATAGCAGTTTTATAAGTTGATTTGGTAGTCTATTCGTGTTGTAGATAAATAGTATTTTTTCAATATATCGTAAATGAAGTTTCAAAGTATGTAGACTTGCTTCCTCTACATTTGTTTCCAGCGCTAATACATAATTAGGAGTGTTCATAGACAGTCCCACTACCTTTTTGATAAAGAATCTCTGAAGACTATCTACTTCATTGGCGTATCCATACCCCCAAACTTGTGCGCAATATGATTGTATCGACCGACATACTGCTGTATATATTCCCCACTTCATGCTCAAGCAAATATCCTTTTTCCCCAAAAACTCTCTCCATGTTGTGTTTATAGTATTTTTCGATTGTTTTGTGCGATTAATAACATGGGTTTTGAAGCTCATCCGTGGAGTTAGAAGAACACCCAGGTATTGATAGTTTTTTGATACTTTTTATATTTGCGCCTTTATAAGTCCATACATGGGTTTGTCATTGACGGGGTTAATTTACACTTAGGACACGCCTTGGACTCATTCCAAAGGACACGTCCTGAGACAATTTAGTAGGAGCGGTCCATGGGCCGGTACTCATGAACCAATCTCGGACAATCTATTGAGAATCTGTTTCCTTTTTGGCACTAATCGCATTAGAAGTGATATACTTTCGAACTATATTGAACACTAGATAATTCTGATAATAGTATTTCACTAACTGTATATATCCAATAACATTTTAATTTCAAGCGATTATGGAAATCAATAAATTGTGACTATTTAAAATTTGCAACAAACTGGAGCACCGGTACCAGTACTGTGATATGTCCGTCAGTAGTAATTTGCACCAATTTCCCATAGGGAAGTTATGGTTCTATATTTGGGAGTTTTGTAACTCATCCACTTAGGGTATGGTGAGGAAGATAATTTCCAGTAAAATTATAAGAAGACTTTGTTATATCTAAATAGCAATTTCTTATACATTGAATCAATAAAAAATTATTTCTATTAATTTGCTTAACGATTCCCGTTCTACTAAAAAATTACTTGAGTTATGAGATAAAAACCAAGTAAATTTTTATCGAATCAATAAAAATATTAATTGAAAGTGCCAAAGAATTTGATAAATTTTGTAATCAAGTATATTTTGTATGTCTAATTAATTTTGTGATTGATATTATCATTATTGTTATTTAAGCCGTTTTAATTAAAGAAAAAAAAAAAAAACAAGTATATACGGCCGTAAGTTCCGCCAGGACGAATTTTATGTACCCTCCACAATCGATTGCGTAGAAACTTCTACTAAATGCGGTCATCCACAATTAAATTACTTGGGTTGCGGCCGATGGCAAGGCATCTTAAAACTTCTTAACATCATCTTCTAAATTGTAAGTTAGTCCATGCGGGATATATAGTAGACAAAAGAAAGGTCGATTAAATACGTATATATTCAGTCCTTGAGCGGTATATACAGTGTTGCCAACTCCCCAAGGCCAAAAAACACCAAAAATATATTATAAATTCTAATATACCACTTCCCACCGCAAAATCGAAAATTAAATGTTCCACTAAAAAAAAATCCGAAGATGTTTTGTAGAACTTTTGTGTATTGAATTTATAATTTTATGAAGTTATGAACAGCTATTGAAGTATACACCTTGGTTTTAAAGCTTTCATCCAATTAATTTTGATCAGTAATGTCTTTCAACTTTCAAAATATTAATATATGGAAGGAGTCTATTGCTTATTTCAGTTGTGCGTGCTTTTGTGAATTTCATACAAACTTTTTTAATGACATCTTTATCAAGTTCAAAAATTCGGCACTCGACGCTACACTTTTCTACAGGATACCCTAAATAACAACATTAATTAAAAATAATCTATACCACCTTCATAACAATCAAATTCTATAATTGGCAATAAAGTTGAGTTTCTTAAGCTATTGAAAGTCTAATCCAAAATTTTGTATCAATTAAACTTAATACTGTTCAAAATGAAAAAAGACCAAAAGCATTAAATGAAAATGCCAGAAAGCACCAAGTTGGTGCTTTTTTTGAAAAGACACCAAAAAAGCAATTTGGTGCTTTTTACAAATCAAAAAGCATTAAATTTGGTGCCACATTGGCATCACTGGGTATATATAGGGAAGAAATAATTACGAACCGATATGAACTTTTGTGCGGTAATTATAGAGCCAGAATTGAAATATGGGGGTCGCTTTATATGGAGGCTATATACAATTATGAACACGAATTTACCAAAAATCGCAGATTTTTTACTGTTTGGTACATTCGTAGAATTCATTATGTTTTGTAAGATTTTGCAAAATATTCCTCTCCAACTATGAAATGCTTCATCAATTTTATTTAGAATTAATATTTTTGACAAAAGTTTCAACAGAAATAAAATTCTGACAAAATTTTCTATAGAAAATTTTGACAAAATTTTCTATAGAAATAAATTTTTGACAATATTTTGTATAGAAATTATATTTTGACAAAATTTTCTAAAGACATAAAATGTTGACAAAATTTTCGATAGAAATATAAAATTTTGAAAAATTTTCTATGGCAATAAATTTTTGGTAAATTATTTTTGGCTCGAGTGGAAATAGTGATTTTTACGTGATTGGGGATCGGTTTATTTGGAGGCTATATAAAATATAGATCGACACGAACCAATTTTGGCATGGTTGTTATCGGCCATACACTAGCGAAATGTACCAAATTTCAGCCAGATCGGATGAAATATGCTCCTTCAAGAGGCTCCGTAGATCAAATCTGGGGATCGGTTTATATGGGGGCTATATATAATTATGGACCGATATGGACCAATTCTGGCATGGTTGTTAGATACCATATACTAACACCACGTACCAAATTTCATCCGAATCGGATGAAATTTGTTTCTCTTACAGGCTCCGCAAGCCAAATCTGGGAATCGGTTCATATGGGGGCTATATACAATTATGGACCGATGTGGACTAATTTTGGCACGGTTGTTATCGGCCATACACTAGCGAAATGTACCAAATTTCAGCCGGATCGGATGAAATTTGTTTCTCTTACAGGCTCCGCAAACCAAATCTGGGGATCGGCTTATATGGGGCCTATGTATAATTATGGACCGATGTGGACCAATTTTTCATGGTAGTTAGGGACCATATACCAACACCATGTACCAAATTTCAGCCAGATCGGATGAAATATGCTCCTTTAAGAGGCTCCGGAGATCAAATCTGGGGATCGGTTTATATGGGGGCTATATATAATTATGGACCGATATGGACCAATTCTGGCATGGTTGTTAGATACCATATACTAACACCACATACCAAATTTCATCCGGATCGGATGAAATTTGTTTCTCTTACAGGCCCCGCAAGCCAAATCTGGGAATCGGTTTATATGGGGGCTATATATAATTATAGACCGATGTGGACCAATTTTTGCATGATTATTAGAGACCATATACAAACGCCATGTACGAAATTTCAGCCAGATCGGATGAAATTTGTTTCTCTTACAGGCTCCGCAAACCAAATCTGGGGATCGGCTTATATGGGGTCTATGTATAATTATGGACCGATGTGGACCAATTTTTCATGGTAGTTAGGGACCATATACCAACACCATGTACCAAATTTCAGCCAGATCGGATGAAATATGTTTCTCTTATAGGCTCCGCAAGCCAAATCTGAGCGTCGGTTTATATGGGGGCTATACGTAAAAGTGGTCCCATATGGCCCATTTGCAATACCGTCTGGCCTACATCAATAACAACAGATCGGATTAAATATGTTTCTCTTATAGGCTCCGCAAGCCAAATCTGAGCGTCGGTTTATATGGGGGCTATACGTAAAAGTGGTCCCATATGGCCCATTTGCAATACCGTCTGGCCTACATCAATAACAACTACTTGTGCCAAGTTTCACGTCGATAGCTTGTTTCATTCGGAAGTTAGCGTAATTTCAACAGACAGACATGTTTAGATCAACTCAGAATTTCACCACGACCCAGAATATATATAGTTTAAGGGGTCTTAGAGCAATATTTCGATGTGTTACAAACGGAATGACAAAGTTAATATACTCCCCATCCTATGGTTGAGGGTATAAAAAAGTAAATAATAGGCCGAATCTTAGTACCCTACATCATGGATTCCGCACACACAAAGAAAATTTCATTAAAAATCAGCCAACGAAAAATTTTCATTGATATAACGAAACATTTTCATTAATACAATGAAAATATTCGTTAATAGTACGAAACGTTACGTTGATTTGCAGAAAATTCGTTATATTAATGAAAAAATTTGTTGTATTAACGAATTTATTTCATTGGCTGACTTTTAACGACACATTTCGTTAATATGACGAAACTTTTTCTATTAGTGCATATAGTTCCATGAAGACTGTCATCCACAATCGAATTATTTGGGCTACAGTTGTCGATGGTAAGGTATCTTAAGTCTTCTTAAAATTGTAAATCAATTTTTGCATGGTAATTAGAAGGAAAAATTCAACGCGACTGGATAAAATTTGTTTCACTGTGAGTATCCAGAAGTAAAATCTTGGGAGTCGGTTTACATTAGAGTTATATAAAACTGATAGAACCATTTTTGTATGATTATTAAAAAATATATATTTTGACATTACCTACCAAATTTCAACCGGATTTAATGAGTTTTGCTCCTTGCAGAGGATCCGAAATTCATCTCCGGGGACCGGTTTATATTGAGGCTACATATAATTATGGACCGATTTGGACCAATTTGTGCAGGCTTGTGTGACACCACTTACCAATTTTCACCCGAATTGGATGAAATGTGCCCTTCCAAGAGGCTCCGGAGGCCAAAACTGGGAGCGGTTAATACGGGAGCTATATATAATTATGGACCGCTTTGGACCAATTTTTGCACGGTTGTTAAATTTCAACCAGATCGGATGAAATTTGCTTCTTCCAGTGGATCCGCAAGTAAAATTTGGAGACCTGTTTATATGGAAGTCAAATCTAGGGACTGGTTTATATGGGAGCTATATATAATTATGGACCGATTTACATGGTTGTTAGAGGTCGTACATCACGTAGCCACTTGTGTGACATCTGAAAATTCCAAATGTGTGGCATCTTAAAATTCCAAATTTGTGTATAATCGCGAACTGGCATCTACGCTGAGATGTAGAAGAAATTCGGTTCGTAAATAACCGGTAGGTTACTGATCGGTATCATCGATGTTCGACAGTTGATGAGAACTTCGTTCGTTGAAGATAGGTAATTGTTAAAAATTTCGGTTTGGCAATAATAGATAGTTGATGGTTCATTAACGATCGAAGACTATTGCATTCGTTGAAACGTAGATGATTAGGAAGTCGTTCTTTGGTAGGTAATCGCTTCGGGTCTGTAATCGGTTAGTAGAACTCTGGATCTGAAGGTCTTAGTAGTAGAACTGTGGATCCGAAGAGCTTAGTGGTGGTACTGCAATCACGAAGATCTCAGTGGGGGAACTGTAGTCCATGAGGCGTGAATGGAGGAACTGTAGGCCCAAAGGTCTCAGTGGGGATCCCGAAGGTCTAAGAGGTGAAACTGTAGATCCGAAGATCTTAGTGGTCGGACTGTAGATCGGAATATTTTAGTAGTGGATCTGTAATGCTGAAGGTCTCAGTAGTGGTATTTATTTCGAGCCTAGGAATAAATTTCTTAGTCGTCGCAAATATTATAACCGAACTACGAGTAATAAGCCACACGTAGAACGACAACATATATATGTAAAATTCTGTATTGTCCAATATCTCATTGATAGTTTGCCTTAAGTTGCCAAAGGTCTGCAATATAAGAGATTCATGCGACGGACGTTTGAACCAAACTTCATGCAGGAGTAACTATCTTTCATCTAATCCTCCATAAATCCGTATATTTCGTTCATGGTGGCCGGTATCCAAGATAATACAACGTTAGGTTAGGTATAGTGGCAACCCGAGATTTTAGGCTCACTTAGACTATTCAGTCCATTGTGATACCACAGTGGTGAACTTCTCTCTTATCACTGAGAGCTGTCCGATTCTATGTTAAGCTCAATGATAAGGGACCTCCTTTTCATAGCCGAGTCCGAACGGCGTTCCACATTGCAGTGAAACCACTTAGAGAAACTTTGAAACCCTCAGAAATGTCACCAGCATTACTGAGGTGGGATAATCCACCATGGAAAAACTTTTTGGTGTTCGGTCGAAGCAGGAACCGACCCACGACCTTGTGTATGCAAGGCGGGCATGCTAACCATTACACCACGGTAGCTCCCTACAATATACAAAAACATTTTTGGCATGTTAATATGTTAAGTATAAATAAATAGAACCAGTTGTCAATAAAACATACATATATACCAATGAGACTTAATTAGTAGTTCGTATCAGCTACCCTATATTTGCTACTTAGTCGTAGAATATAGTCGACTTGATCTTTAAAATGTATTAAAGTGGTTTCCTTTAATGAAAACTAGATTTCCAAAGACATTCATGAGATTTATATTCACATCAGCTTCATATAAGTACACTTAACTGTTAACATCATATAAAAGTTCGCATAAATCTTTACGCGTCGTTAATTTTTGACAGAGTTAATTCATATACTTTTTTCTCAAGAATTTATTGACGTGACACCATAAAAATCGAGTGTATACTCTAACAGTTTAGATAGAGGAAGATTGTCACTCAAAAAAAAAAATACATTAGCAAGGGTCGTCAGAATTAGGTAGTCATTTCATGAAACAAAATGTTACAGAAGGATTTTTAAATGGGTTTTTAAAAAGGTTTTTTTTATATTAAATATGTTTGTTTTATTCGGTATCCCATCTACCCAAGGCAATCTATGCTATGCTCCTAGCCTTGACCTTACCCAGCAAAATAAAAATTAAAATTCGCAACTTCTGACCTATTTTACGTTCTACAGCACCAATGCTCTTTTATCCTCTCTTCTAAAAGATGGAATAAGGTAAAATAACTGTATATTGCACTATGCAATATTCTATCTGTTGCACTAAGCAATATTCTATCTATGTACATGGTTAAAAAAAGTTTCGCAATATTCAGGAATTTTGTCATTAAAATTGAGTCAATGAAAAATGCATACATAAAATAATATGTTTATTGTTTTTGATTTAATAACGAAACATTTCGTACTATGAATGAACATTTTTATTGTCATAATGAAAAATATTCGTTATGTCAATAAAAAAAATGTTTTTGTTGCACCACTACTGTGGTTCACCCAAAGATATGAAAAACAGTCAGTAGTATCGTTAAGTGTGCTAAATTTGGTTGAAATCGGTTCAGATTTAGATATGGCTCCCATATTTTTTTTGCCCGATTTACACTCATATGACCACGGAGGCCCTCCATTCATTTGCTCTTCTGGTTAATATGACCAAAATATCCATATATTTGTTCTTCCGGTTAATATGGCCAAAATACCCACATTTTACACTAAATTCCCCATATCATTGTCATATCCTACACACTGTAATGCCCAGCGTTGCCAATTTAGCTTTTTTCCCGCTAGATTTGGCTTTTTTTGAAGACGTTTAGCGGGAAAAAAATGCATTTAGCTTTTAGCTTTTTTTCTGGCTTTTTTCATGGCCCTTTTAGCTATTTTTAGCTTTTCTTTATTTTCGACATGTATCTATTGAATTATGGATAAAACTTCGTTTTTATCTAAGTCTTGCTGCCAGAATAAGGTGTTCCGCATATTTCAAAGCTCAATTGAAGCCTTAATAATGATTCCAGACATTATGCGGACATTTTTGCAGCAAATACACCTTGTTGTAAAGTTTTTTCCTCGTATTCATAAATGTTATCGTAAACTTTAAATCTACTATTACCATACAAATTCCTTATATAAACTGTTAGTAAATTATTAGGAATAATAGCATTTGACTCGTTTATCCTTTTTATGTTATCATAATACGTATTCTAAAGTTATTATGATATTACTATATTAAAATAGTAGATGTGAATTGCTTTGTACACTGAAAAAGTATTGTCATGAGGCCAAAGATTTCATGTCTTTAAAATACGAACGCGAATTTTGGTTATAAAAGCATTTGTGAATTTCTCTTATATGTTAAAAACTGTTTTCCTTGTCCAAAAGCCGATAAAATCGTTTTGTCCTTATAGTTAAGTGATTCAACTTAAAAATGCGTATCTTTTCATGAAAGAAGGCTATGGTCAATTCTAAAAAATTCTTAAAATTAATTAAATAGTCTTTAAATTTGTGGAGTTTTTGTATCTTGACCACAAACCAAAATAGCGTTCAAAAATAGAAGAGGTTTTCAACATTTTATTTTAAAAACGTATACACAGAATAATTTCTACTTAAAGTCGAGTCTGAATTTGGAAATTTATGTTGTCGTTAGCACGTTTTTAAAGCACTGTGATAGCTCAAAAAAATCTGAAAAAACGAATAAATTCAAATTTGACTCTGAATCAATACCAAAATCTTTGGAACCGAACATAGAAATAATTAAGGAAATAAAGTTTTGAATGTGGTATTTTTTTTACATCAAAGAAATGCAATAAAAAAGTTAAATTTCAATCAAAAATGTGACTTTTGATACAAAAAAATTTAGCTTTTTTTCTAGCTATTTTTTAAAATTTTTTAGCTTTTTTTGGCTAGTTTTTTGGACAAATCTAGCGGTTTTTGGTGAAACAATTCTGGCAACGCTGGTAATGCCAGACTTTCCAGAGAACGGTTGAGTTTTAAATATGGCTCCGACGTGTGGAAATTCGGCCTAATAATATATCACAACCCACAATTTATCACATATCTTGGCGAGATCTAACCAACATTTTAAAAATTACTCAAATTGTCGTATATCTGGAATACATATGTATCGCCCGATAAATTATAAATGATCTTTTGTATAATTGTATTAACATTGCTCCAGCTTTGTATTTCCCATCGATGTTAGATGATTTAATTTTTAATTCTAAAGATTTGGGAGAAGTATGAAAAATTGCCTCCAAATCGGTTAAGATACAAATATTTGTATATGGGAATATAGGGAGCCACCGTGGTGCAATGGTTAGCATGCCCGCCTTGCATACACGAGGTCGTGGGTTCGATTCCTGCTTCGACCGAACACCAAAAAGTTTTTCAGCGGTGGATTATCCCACCTCAGTAATGCTGGTGACATTTCTGGGGGTTTCAAAGCTTCTCTAAGTGGTTTCACTGTAATGTGGAACGTCGTTCGGACTCGGCTATAAAAAGGAGGTCCCTTGTCATTGAGCTTAACATGGAATCGGGCAGCACTCAGTGATAAGAGAGAAGTTCACCAATGTGGTATCACAATGGACTGAACAGTCTAAGTGAGCCTGATACATCAGGCTGCCACCTATCCTAAACTATATGGGAATATAAGCCTTCATAATACCTCCCAACAAAGTAGTTACAAACACAAATTTTGGTCTACATAGTGGTGAATGGTATAATATAGTCGGCCCCGCCCGACTTTCTACTTTACTTACTTGTTTTTTTATGATTTTATTTTATACAAAATATTATTAAATAACGTCCCACTCTAATGGAATATATGCATGTATTCTAAAGTAAAGCCTCACTGTTGCATTGTTCACGTGAATGAATTTTGAGTATGAATATCTGGAGTAATTTTATTAGACATCACTCGATTTTGACACATGTATTATTGGGGAGTGCAGCAAATATCCCTCAACTCAGATGGAATTTCTTTTTCCAATATAAGGGTGTCCTTGCATAAATAAATTAAGGGATTTGATAAAAAACAAAAAAAAAAAAATATTAGTATTATTATACCCTCCACCATAGGATGGGGGTATATTAACTTTGTTATTCCGTTTGTAACACATCGAAATATTGCTCTAAGACCCCATAAAGTATATATATTCTGGGTCGTGGTGAAATTCTGAGTCGATCTGAGCATGTCCGTCCGTCCGTCTGTTGAAATCACGCTAACTTCCGAACGAAACAAGCTATCGACTTGAAACTTGGCACAAGTAGTTGTTATTGATGTAGGTCGGACGGTATTGCAAATGGGCCATATCGGTCCACTTTTACGTATAGCCCTCATATAAACGGACCCCCAAATTTGGCTTGCGATTGCTCTAAGAGAAGCAAATTTCATCCGATCCGGCTGAAATTTGGTACATGATGTTAGTATATGGTCTCTACCAACCATGCAAAAATTGGTCCATATCGGTCCACTTTTTCGTATAGCCCCCATATAAACGGACCCCCAAATTTGGCTTGCGATCGCTCTAAGAGAAGCAAATTTCATCCGATCCGGCTGAAATTTGGTACATGGTGTTAGTATATGGTCTCTAACAACCATGCAAAAATTGGTCCATATCGGTCCATAATTACATATAGCCCCCATATAAACCGATCCCCCGATTTGGGTTGTGGAGCCTCTAAGAGAAGCAAATTTCATCCGATTTGGCTGAAATTTGGAGCATGGTATTGGTATATGTTCTCTAATGACCATGCAAAAATTGGTCCACATCGGTCCATAATTATATATAGCCCCCATATAAACCGATCCCCCGATTTGGCTTGCGGAGCCTCTAAGAAACGAAAATTTCATCCGATCCGGCTGAAATTTCATCCGATTCGGCTGAAATTTGGAGCATGGTGTTGGTATATGTTCTCTAATGACCATGCAAAAATTGGTCCATATCGGTCAATAATTATATATAGCCCCCATATAAATCGATTCCCAGATTTGTCCTCCGGAGCCTCTTGGAGGAGCAAAATTCATCCGATACGGTTGAAATTTGGAGCATGGTGTTAGAATGTGGTCTCTAACAAACACGCAAGAATTGGTCCATATCGGTCCATAATTATATATAGCCCACATATAAACCGTTCCCCAGATTTGATCTCCGGAGCCTCTTGGAGGAGCAAAATTCATCCAATCCGGTTGAAATTTGCAACGTGATGTTAGTATAAGGCCGCTAATATCCATGTCAAAATTGGTCCATAACGGTCTATAGTTATATATAGCCGATCCCCAATCGCACAAAAATTGGTCCATATCGGTTCATATTCATGGTTGCCACTCGAGCCAAAAAGAATCTACCAAAATTTTAGGTTTATGGAAAATTTTGTCAAAATTTTATTTCTATAGAAAATTTTGTCAAAATTTTATTTCTATAGAAATTTTTTTCCAAATTTTATTTCTATAGAAAATTTTTTCTAAATTTTACTTCTATAGAAAATGTTGTCAAAATTTTATTTCTATAGAAACTTTAAACTTAATTATATACGTATTTAATCGGCCTTTTTTAGTTTAATATATACTACGTATGGACTACCTTGTAATTTAAAAGACGGTGTAGGAAGTTTTAAGATACCTTGCCATCAGCAAGTGTTACCGAAACCCAAGTAATTCGATTGTGGATGACAGTCTTCAGTAGAAGTTTCTACGCAATCCATGGTGGAGGGTACATAAGCTTCGGCCTGGCCGAACTTACGGCCGCATATACTTGTTTTTAAGTAACATTTACTATTTTACATTTTTAGTTTGTTAAACTGGCGGAAACTGACAAAGTTTGGCTGGAATATAATTCTATAAGAATGAGCAATGTTATGCTGGGATAGACCAGATATTGATTTAGATCCAGATTAAATTACCTAGAAAAAAAAATCTTCTTTCCTAAGGCATTACTTTTAATGGCCCTTCAAAAATGGAGGTGGAGTCAATTTTAACACTTCATAAGAAGTTTTTTGTGATGTGATATATGAAAATCTTTTTTTGTACGTAGTTTTTGCAATAAATTTAAATTCTCTGAATTTTACAGGGTAATTTTATCGTAAGGAAAACTAAACAAAAAAACAATGTGAGAAGTGTACCGTCCCCATTATGGAGTTGCTATAAAATATTTGCTAGATAAAATTCGAAGAAGTTAAGGATTTTTTTTTATTTCCTTTATGTTTTTAAATGAAATCTGAAATACAGAAATATCATTACATCTGAATAATTACGGTGAAATAAATGCAGTCGATGCTTACGATACTTCCTTCCTATGACAAGGCCATGTAAAATTCATTGCTTCTGGGCTAATTTTGCACCACTTCCGCATTCAAAAGGACTCTTCCGAGAGTTACAACGAACTACAACTATTTAGTATTTTTAGTGGGGAGATTATTATAGTCAAAACCTACATACCGAGCAAAAGTGAATTGATTCTGAAATCAAGGTTATTTCGATTCATATTGAATCAATGAAATAAATATTCACACAAATAAATGTGATTATTTGACTTTATAAAATTTTGTGTCTGATACCTAGTTCTTATCTAATTTTTACATTACAATTTATTCTAAATCCAATAGTCGCGTTCGTCGGAGTATTCTCTATTTATCCCATTTTACCTTATAAAGAGTTTAGGAAAAATTCAGGCATCTTATCCTTAATTCCAAATTGAGTTAAATCAATTTAATTCTTTTTTTATGTGCACACTTTTGAATCTTAAGAAAAATTCGATAACATAGACATGTCACTTCAATTGAATGATAATAGAAAATACAATTTTGGTTTAATATCTACTTGAAATGTATTTATTTTCTATTTAGCTTATTTCAGTTTCTAGCTGAGTGTATATTCAATGATGTGGATATAAGCTTTTTTGTGTCATTTTAAATTTCAGACTATCTAACTTTTTCTACAGTATATTTTGTGTTTAGGCTGACACATGCGACACTTGCTGTCAGTTGCAAGGAATGACAGATGTTTTTATATCAGCAGGGCTTTTTCAATTTTTTGTCTACATTTATTTCTGTTGGTTTTGAAGGTTTTGTTAGTTAGTTGTAGCTTCTCGTCATAGATGAACTAGTTGGGCTTTATTTCATGGGAAATACTTTTCATAAGTTAAAATGTTACTGAGTTTTATGGGCTATAAATGTCATGACGTATTAAACACTTTAAGTGCTAAATAGAAATATCGATTCGTTCGTTTTCGAAGAAAGCGATGCGCTCTTGTGATTTTCCTGGTGTTTTAGTGTCATTCAATGATATAGCCAAATAGGAAAAAAAACGGTGGCAATCACAGATAAGTGATTCCATTATCTCATATTAAACCTCATAGAATGGCGTGGGTTTATGGGATTTTAAATGAGTAAACTTTTTAATTACCTATCAACCTTCGAAGAGCTTTGGTATGAAGTGTTACAACCATTTGACACTTCTTCGAAGGTGATAATGGAATAGTTAAATTATCTGAATGTGTGATAGAATTATGTAGAATTACAATGATAGTAGATGTATATGACATCAATATATTTAAATATTAACCTACACGTTTTACATGCAGTACTCTGTTGAAAATATATTTCGATTACGGCTTGTAAAATTATACTTTTGGGGATGAAATTTTATAAACTTTCAACAATAATGAATGCAATAGAAAATCGCCCTTGTTTTATATAGTTATTTTAAAACAATTCGACATTTTAAAACAATTTCCCTCCGATGTGTTTGCTTTTGTAACATACTCCTTCGTAAAACATCATGATTTAATTTATAAAAAATTCGTCCTACACTTTGATCTGAAGAATACATCTACAGATAAAAATTGTATTTTACGTACTATCGCAGCTAAAAATGTTCACGGTTTTTTTTTTTGTAAAATTTCCACACGCATTTTAAATTCGAATTTTTGGAATAGAATTCCCAAAGGACAATCTAACCAACAAAACCGAGAACAATCAGGCGGACTAGGAAACTCATCCACATCATCTACAACATCGCATTTCTCAACTATAAACCTACGATTGTAGGAGGAAACTCCAGTCGTCTTGTGCACCTAGTTAGAAACTCAGTTCGAAAATTACACATATCAACAGAATAGTAAAAATAATTCACTGTATTGCCAGAACTCGACCCAAAATTGCAGACCCAAGTAGGTGACATAATTTTGGAACCACCAAGTGATGTGTACTCTTGAATGAGTGATGTGTACTCGATCTTATCTCCATTAATTGGAAGAACAATTTGGCTTCAAATTTTTACGTTACAAATGCAAGTAATTTATGTAGCAAGAGAATTTGGGCACACAAAGATATCTATCAGTCCATTTCATCAATTTCAGTACAACTGTACCAACTCTTGCAACGCATCTGCTTGTCTTGATGTTGGAAGGAAAATGTTGATACCCATGTAAATTAATATTTATTCGACGGATCAAAGTTCTGCCGGACCGAATTTTAAATTCTGCTGTAAAGGGTGATACGGTCAAAATTTGGTCAAGGGAAAACGCGTGTAAATCGGTGAAATCGTTTATTTAAAAAATCAAATTAAATTTATTTTTCAAGTTCAATTAGTATAAAATTCAGGAAAAATATTCAGTTAGGCTTTCGCTTTTCCAAATCCGAATTGCCAGGCCTCACGCTTGACACCTGCCATCAGATTTTGTACAGCCACCTTGTCCACCTTCTTCGCCGCAGAAAGCCAGTTTGCCTTGAACTGCTGCTCGTCCTTAGCAGTTTTTTTTTGTCTTCTTTAGGTTCCGCTTGACAATAGCCCAGTATTTCTCAATTGGGCGGAGCTCTGGCGTGTTGGGAGGGTTCTTGTCCTTGGGAACCACCTGCACGTTGTTGGCGGCGTACCACTCCATGGCCTTTTTATCGTAATGGCAAGATGCCAAATCCGGCCAAAACAGTACGGAACAACCGTGATTCTTCAGGAAAGGCAGCAGACGTTTATTCAAACACTCTTTCACGTAAATTTCTTGGTTGACAGTCCCGGAAGCTATGAAAATGCTGCTTTTCAAGCCACAGGTACAGATGGCTTGTCAAACCAGATATTTCTTTCCAGACTTCCTGGCTGTCGACAAACGTTCCCCAAACACTTTAATTACATTTGTAACGGTTGACTTGGAAACTTTTGGCGATTTTGCCAGCTTTGCGTGCGAGAAGCTCGGATTTTCGCGATGCGCGAGCAAAATTTTGATACGCTGCTCTTCTTGCTTGGACGGCATTTTGACAACTGAAGAGTGAATTCCAAAATCAAAATAGGAGCAACATTCTACACACACACACCTTCAAAATGAGGGGTGTTCAGGTTTTTTAAATGCAAAATTGAAAGAAATACGTCAAGTTTATATTGACCAAATTTTGACCGTATCACCCTTTAAGAACCAAATATAAAAATATTATTAAACATTTTTTGGAGATTTTTATGAGGAGTTTTATTTTAAATTAGGGATTTTTGGGGACAAAAGCCTCCCAATTTGAGGACAAACACCAAAGAAATGTTGACAACACCGCTCACAAGTAAACAAAATCATAGCTTTTTTCTCGGAAAAGTTTTTGGGACGTATTATATTTCGAAGATATAATCACAATAGGCCACCGAGATCTTAGACCTTGTCCACCTAAAAGACAAAGTCTAAGCCAAAAGATTATTCTTGACTCAAAACCTCAAAGACATAATTCGTATGGCTTTCGAAGACATAGAACAGCCACTTTAGGATTTGGCTATGCAAAATTTCATGAAAAGATATGGTACGCTAGAAGTGTTCGTGATGGTCATTTGGCTGATATTATTTTTCATTATTCCTCTTCATTAAAAAACAAGTGAGTAAAATAGAAAGTCAGGCGGGTCCGATTATATCATACCCTAAACCACCCCCAGTGAATTAGTAAACATAAGTTTTTGGAGTTGAACCGCATTTCCTTATTTATGAAAATTATGGAGTACATGTTTATTGCAATTTTATCATAATCTGAACAGAAACGCCTAATATTAGGA
Source organism: Haematobia irritans (assembly GCF_050003625.1). Taxonomy (NCBI): domain Eukaryota; kingdom Metazoa; phylum Arthropoda; class Insecta; order Diptera; family Muscidae; genus Haematobia; species Haematobia irritans. The sequence goes on along the minus strand of NC_134397.1, from coordinate 168,110,301 downwards.
GCTATACTTGGTTTTACACCTACAGAATTAGGTTATGTATAGTGGCAGCCGGATATATCATGCTCATTAGACTATTCAGTCCATTGTAATACCACAGTGGTGAACTTCTCTCTTATCATTGAATGCTGCCCTATTCTATGTTAACCTTAATGACAAGATACCTCCTTTTTAAACACGAGTCCGAACGGAGTTCCAAATTGCAGTGAGACCACTTAGAGAAGCTTTGAAACACTCAGAAATTTCACCAGCATTACTGAGGTGGGAAAATACACCGCTGAAAAACTTTTTTGGTGTTTGGTCGAAACTGGATTTGAACCCACGCCCCGGTGTATGCAAGGCGGGCATGCAAACCATTGCACCACGTTGGCTCCCACCTACAGAGTTTGTAGACCACTAATATTGAGGTCATTATTAAAAAAATAGGAAATCGCTCAATTAGTGTGGATAATGTAGCCAAATTTGTGAAAATCGGGCAATATATTTATGTAAGAGCTATGTAAGTCTAAGTTCTATCGGCAAATACATCAAAATTTTAAATTTGAGTAACATTTGTCAATAAATAAGAGAATTTTGGACAAATTTGGGAAAATCGAGCTGCGCATATATATGGGAGCTACATCTAAACGTGAATCGATTTGGATGATGTTTTGCAGGTTTGGTAAGATCGGTAATAAATAAGGCCACTATAGTCAAAATTAAGGTTACTAGGCGCAATTTTTGAAAAACGGGCGATACATATATATATGGGATCTATATGTAAATCTGAACCGATTTGAATGATGTTTGGCAGGTTTGGTTGCTATTATAGTAGATTACCATTTGCTGAATTTGAGTAAGATCAGTTAAAAAATGAGGCAACTATGGTCAAAAGTAAGGTTATTAGGGATAAATTTTTGAAAATCGGACGCTACATATATATTGGAGTTATATCTAAATCTGAACCGATTTGGATGATATTTTGCAGTTTTGGTTGATACTTGTGCTAAATTTTAGTAAGATCGGTTGATAAATAATGGCCAAATTTGGGAAAATCGGGCGATACACATATATGGGAGCTATAGCTAAATCTGAACCGATTTCGATGAAATTTTGCACATACAGTTAGAGATATAGGAGGTTACATTTAGCCAAATTTGAATACAATCGGTTGATAAATAATGGTTATATGACCAAATTTGGGAAAATGGGGCAATACATATATAAAATATGGGAGCTATATCTAAATCGCAACCGATTTCGACAAAATTTTGCAGACTTAAAGGGTGATGCAAAATATTACTTTGTGCCAAATTTGGCGACGACCGGTTAGTAAAAAAAGTGCAACGTGACCCCATTTGTCGAAATCGGGCGATATATATATATGGGAGCTATATCTAAATTTGATCCAAATCCAATAGCGTTCGTCCTACCCTGTACCAAATTTAATCAAAATCGGTTAATAATTGCGACCTGAATCCTGTGAAAAACAAATACATGGACAGACGTAAGGACGGACGAACACCAAGCGCTAGATCGACTCAGGTGGTGATTCTGAGTCGATCGGTATATATTTTATGGGGTTTAAAATCAATATATCTGGTAGGCACATTTTTTTTTTGGCAGATCAAAGTTATTATACCCTGACCACTATGTGGTTTAGGGTATAAAAAGAAAAAACATCTTGGAGAACTCCTTACATATGGGCAGTCATTAAAATCGGATGTGCTCAAAAGTGTGTGCCATTTCCCGAAACCCTTAAATTGTAACATAATGTCATTGTAATAAAAACCTTATGTAGAATCTCTAATGCCATTATTTTTCGGTTATATATTGAGCGATATACATTATCAAAGATTATATTATTGAACAAATTCTTTAAATACTGAAGCTAATTGCATCATGGATTTAGAAAAGGGAATTGCCTCATAAAAAATTGCTTCTACAAAAGACATTAAAGTTAATTTCTATTGATTTTTAGTTTGAGTTTTCTATGGATTTGGGTCTTCACATACTAACCAATTAGTATGTTAGCCTATTAGATCTTTTTGTTTAAGTATGGAAACATGCATTTATGCTAACATTCAGTTGAATACATTGCATGGTATGGCATCGTATCATAGAAATTTATGTCCATATACAGCAATGTAACGAATGGTCGATTTTATTTTATAAATTAGCAATGACATGCCTGCTGCTGAGCTTGTCCTCTTGTAAATATCCGCATTGGAAAATCACAAAATCAGCATGGAGTAATAACTAAGGCTTAAAATGCCAGCGGGTTTATGTTGTTTCCAATTGTATACATTAATTTAATATGCTCATGCTGATGGTAGTAGCGCACAGTATTTCATAGCAGCAGCTAATAAATAATAATAAAAAAAAACTATATATAAATAATAGGAGATCAGCTAAGGAAGGGCTTAACTAAGTAAAACTGTTAACTGTCATAGGGCTACCGTCAAAACTAGGTTTACAGGGCTTCATTGTGGTTGAACATGGGTTTTTGATGAACCACGTCCAGATGTCCTTTCTTTGTACTCCATGGTTCACTCTTGAGAATTAGTGTTTAAATTTCGCAAAAGAACATTCATCTACGGTTGGCAGATTGTGCATTATTATACCCTCCACCATAGGATGAGGGGTATATTAACTTTGTCATTCCGTTTGTAACACATCGACATATTGCTCTAAGACCCTATAAAGTATATATATTCTGGGTCGTGGTGAAATTCGGAGTCGATCTAAGCATGTCCGTCCGTCTGTTGAAATCACGCTAACTTCCGAACGAAACAAGCTATCGACTTGAAACTTGGTACAATTAGTTATGATTGATGTAGGTCGGATGGTACTGCCAATGGGCCATATCGGTACACTTGTACCTATATTACCCATATAAACGGCCCCCCAGATTTGGCTTACGGAGCCTCTAAGAGAAGCATATTTCATCTGATCTGGCTGAAATTGTGTACATGGTGTTGGTATATGGTATCTAACAACCATGTAAAAATTGGTCGACATCGGTCCATTATTATGTATAGCCCCCATATAAACCGATCCCCAGATTTGGCTTGCGGAGCCTCAAAGAGAAGCAAATTTCATCCGATCCAGCTGAAATTTGGTACATGGTGTTGGTATATGGTCTCCAACAACCATGCAAAAATTGGTCCACATCGGTTCATAATTATATATAGCCCCCATATAAACCGATCCCCAATCACAGAAAAATCACGATTGCCACTCGAATCAAAAATAATCTACCAAAATTGTATTGCCATAGAAAATTTTATCAAAATTTTATCCAATCACAGAAAAATCACGATTGCCACTCGAGCCAAAAATAATCTACCAAAATTGTATTGCCATAGAAAATTTTATCAAAATTTTATATTTCTATAGAAAACTTTATCAAAATTTTATTTCTATAGAAAATTTTGTCAAAATTTTATTTCTATAGAAAATTTTGTCAAAATTTTATTTCTATAGAAAATTTTGTCAAAATTTTATTTCTATAGAAAATTTTGTCAAAATTTTATTTCTATAGAAAATTTTGTCAAAATTTTATTTCTATAGAAAATTCTAAAATTTTTTTTCCATAGAAAATTTATGAAGCATTTCATAGTTGGAGAGGAATATTTTGCAAAATCTTCCAAGACATCAAGAATTCTACCAATTAGTAAAAAATCTGCCATTTTTGGTAGACTCGTGTTCATAATTGTATATAGCCCCCTTATAAAGCGACCTCCATATTTCAATTCTGGCTCTAAAATTACCGCACAAAAGTTCATATCAATTCGTCCATATCGGCCAAGATCTGAATATATACGTATTTAATCGACCTTTCTGTTGTCTATTATGGACGCATAGACTAACATACAATTTAGCAGATGTTAAGAACTTTTAAGATGCCTTGCCATTGACCGTCTTTAGTAGAAGTTTCTACTCAATCCATGGTGGACGGTACATAAGATTCGGCCTGGCCGAACTTACGGTCGTACGAGATATTCTTGTTTTTGGAATGGATTACTTTACTGCCACTGTTGTAGATGGTTGAGATGAATATATTTCACTATTTTGCTAACTGTCGTTGAGAAAGACCGAAGCAAATTTTTCAAAATAGCCCTCTGAGCTCAGAGTTGAATTTTCCGTCAAATTACAATACTAATCTTACGATTACCATCGTAAGATTAGGTTAGGTAGGTTCACATTATTTAAGGCTCACATAAGGTTAGGTTAGGTGGCAGCCCGATGTATCAGGCTCACTTAGACTATTCTGTCCATTGTGATACCACATTGATGGAGAAGTTCATCAATGTGGTATAATTATCACTGAGTGCTGCCCGATTCCATGTTAAGCTCAATGACAAGGGGCCTCCTTTTTATAGCCGAGTCCGAACGGCGTTCCATCTTGCAGTGAAACCACTTGGAGTAGCTTTGAAATCCTCAGAAATGTCACCAGCATTACTGAGGTGGGATAATCCACCGCTGCAAAACATTTTTGGTGTTCGGTCGAAGCAGGAATCGAACCCACGACCTTGTGTATGCAAGGCGGGCATGCTAACCATTGCACCATGGTGGCTCCCAAGGCTCACATAAACTATTCATCTCAAATAAAGATCTCAATGGCGTGGGTCGTCTCCGATTCTGTGGAAACTTCGGACCCCCAATAGCTAAAGGGTCGCTTTGCTAGAGAATCTACCTGAAAATGTAGTAAGGGAACTGTAGTCCCGAAACTCTCAGTGAAAGTAATGTCAGTCCGAAGGTTAATAAAGTATATGTAGACGTGACAGTCTCAATCAATTAACGGGAGGAACGAAGCAATCTCTGTGACAACAATCCGAATAATTCAGTGATGGAATTGTAGATACGCAGTTCTTAATGAAGTATATGTATACCTGAGTATCTCAATGAATTAACGGCTGTTGCCATTTAATGAAAAGTAGGCCTGAAGATCACAGTAAAAAAATTGTAGGTCGCAGAGTTTTAGTTATGGAACTGTATGACCACAGGTCTTATTAAGGAAACTGTAGGCTCAAAGCTCTCTGTGATAGAACTGTAGGCTGATAGTCCAAGTAAATTAACTTTAGGCCAAAAAGTTTCAGCGAGGACAGCCTCAGAAGTTTCCGTTATGTCGGAATGTTTTAGTGAGGAACTGGTGGACCAATGTTTCTGGAAGGCTCTAGTGAGAAATTAAAGCCGAAAATGTCACCATATTAAGTGTAAGCTAGAGGTGTGTACGTGAATCACGAAAAATTAACAAACCAAAAGTCGTGCCTGAGCGTGAGTCACGAAAATAATTTCTTCGTGAGTGTGCGTTAATAACGAATTTCGGAAAAACACGCTCACGAAAAAACTTATGTTCACGGACATAAAACGCTTACGAGATGAATCCATTTACAATTTTAGTGACACCTGGGATGTTAAGAGTTTAATAACGCTCTCGATTTTAATCATGCTTATGTTTTCAAACACGTCGCTAAAGTAAGTTAGTCATAAAATGCGTGAGCGTGAGTCCTACCAAACAATATCGTGCGTAAGTAAGATTTTTCCGTCGTGAGGGCGCGTGAATAAAATATTACTCACGTGCACACCTCTAGTGTAAGCCCAGAAGTCGCAGTGGGGGACCTTTAAGACAAAAGTCTCAGTGAGGGAACTGTAGGTCTCAGTGAAAGGAACAGTAGATACACTGTGCGGAATATATAGCTCAAAAGGTATCATTGAGAGAAGAGTTGGCTCGAAAACCTCAGTGAGGAAAGAGTACACCGAATCGCCGAAGAAATTGTCGGTCAGAGGCACGCAGTGAAGAAAATGCAGGCCCACTGGTCTCTGGGAGTGAATTATGCTTTGGAAACAAATGTCGTTTTTGGCACCAAGGAATCTCAATATCAATAAATTAACTCAGTTAAGTAAGCTAGATTTCGGTGAGGAACTGTTGGTCAGAAAGTCGCAGTGACAGAACTTTAGGACGAAAGGTCTCAGTGAGGGAACTGTGGGCCCGAAGGCCCCAGTGGAAGAATTATAATCGGACAATCATAATAAATTAACTGTAGGCTTGAAAGTTTCAGTGCGGGGACTTTAGGTCGAAAGGTTTCAATGATGGAAATGTAGCTCAGAAGGTATCAGTGAGTGAGTTGTAGAAAGTCTCAGTGAGTTAACAGTAGGCCCGAAGTTCTCAGCAAGTGATTTTAGGGCAACAGTTCTAGTAAGTTAACTATAGCCCCGAAAGTCTTAATGATGCAACTGTAGGTGGAAAGCTCTCAATGATGCAACTGTTGACCCAATAGTTTCAGGAAGGAACTGTTGACCCAATAGTTTCAGGAAAGAACTGTTGGCACGGCAGTCTTAATACTGCACATTTAAAGATCTTAGTGAGAAGACTGTATTCTCATGCAGTAAGTCGGATGGTCTCATTGATAGAACTGTAGACCTGAGTGGGGGAACTATAGGCCTGGCAGTCTCAGTTAGTTTACGCTAGATCCACAAGTCTCAGTGAGAAAACTGTAGCCCCGGAGGGAATTGTAGACCCGAATATATCAGTGAAGAAACTTTAGGTCTCAGTTAGGGAACTTATGTCTGATAGTCTCAATGAGTTAAGGGTAGGTCGAAGTTTTCAATGTCAAAAGGTCTCAGTGAGGAATTGATGACGCAAACGTTTCTGTGAGCGACGAAGATCTCAGTGTGGCAACTGTAGGCGGACAGTCTGAGTAAATTAAGTGTATAGCCTGAGTGAATTAAAAGTATGACCGAAAGTCCCAGTGAGGGAACTTTAGGGTAGAAAATGTCAGTGAGGGAACTGCAAGTCCGAAGGCCTCCGTGAGAGAACTGTAGGACGACAGTCTTAGTGCGAATGATGGAACTGTAGACCCGAATATGTCAGTGAAAGACATGAATGTCTGAAAGTATGAGTGAATGAAACACACATCCGTTGGTCCCAGGAAGAGAATTATAGGTCTCAGTGAGGAAACTATAGGGCCAAAAAACTTTTCGTAAATATTTATTGAGCACCCGGGAACTGATTCCATAACACGTATAACAAAATTTATCATCATACTGGAAGCAGATCTACATATAATATATATGTATGATTTATATTATCTGTCGGTCTTCTTTTCAAGTCCGACCTCATGCACCACAGTGGTTAGCATGTCCTTCTTGTCCACAAAATACAGTAGGTTCAGCAAAAATTTCGGCCAAACAATATTCAACTATTCATATATCGACCAGCAATCATTGATTAGAGATAACTGCAAGATCTGCAGTAGCGGACTGCAGATCTTGCATTTTCAACTTAATCGACATGCCGATTAACCGAATAATAAAATTATGACATGTACTCAAATTGTGATTTACCCTCGGAACACTGTGCGGTAATGGTGGTACCAAATATTGAACTTGTACTCTTGTATCTGTCATTGATGATAAAGCATAGTCGATGGATATTCAGTTGTCTTCTTGTATTTGCTATTATTGGCGAATGTTGATTTAAAAATTTCACATATACATACTAGCAAGCAATGATTGGCTTATAATGACGATTCGTTTACATATCCATGAGTCCATAGTGTAAGTATGCGCTTGCGGGCCATATGCAGTTAAAATGAAATGTCGCCGTTGGTATTCTGTAAATATTTTTGTGTATGCAAAAACTGACTAATTAGTTTTGACAAATGAAATATATTGCAATTTAGAACATGCACAGAAAATGGACATATGTAATATTTTGCAATTTAGAACAGGCACACAAAATTGAGTTGTCTTGCATGCAAAGATTGCGGATTTATTTTAATTGTCCCAAATATTGATTTCTTACGGAGTTAATGAATTTCTATCACAATGGACTCTTGAAGAGCACAGAAGCAAACGATGGACAAATAGTAAAAAGAATCATATAATAACGAGTATTCGGCCGGCCTTTCTTGTTATAATCTTAATTGTATCAACAGAGGTTTCTCAATTTGCTTTCAATTTTTAAACAGAAGCATTTAAAAAGGGTAGCGAAAGTAACGCTAAAGCATACGCTTATATTTACACGGATGACACAGACTGTTTTTCATATGTTTGGGTGTAAAAATTATATGTTTGGAACTAAAAATGTTTAACACATTATTTTTAAATGCAACCATATAATGTTCATAAACTAGCAAAACATGTTTGCGACATATACGTTTATTTGTTATAAAATATTATGTTTTAGGGCTTTAATATTTTTGCAAATATAATATGTCTGGATGCAAACATATATTAATTTCGAAATAGCCTATAAACATATATGTGTTTGGAAAGAGAGAAATAGAGAGTAAGTAAAAGAATGGAAGTAACCAATTGGCGCCTTAAAAGTATATATACACAATGAAAATTTCATTAAAAGTATTTTTCTACCAGTGTATGCCTAAGGTGAAACATAATCTCCCATGTTCCGATATTCGGAATGTCAAATCGTAAAGTTTTGCTTTGACGATATATTCTTAATCCTAAAACTTACGAACTTAAAAATTGGCAACATAGATCTCTTTAATTAGAAGATTTAAGTCTGCGAGTTTCTCTAGTTTTTCGTTGTAAAAGAAGTAAATTCTTGCGATTCCGAATTTCTGAACATGGGGGAATATGTTTTTAACAATACAAACAATATTTTGTTTGGACCAATCCTCACAATATATATGCTTGATGCAAAATGTGTTTGAGGTTTATGTTACAGAAGAGATTTTTTATACTCTGCGCCACACTGTGGAACAGGGTATTATAAGTTAGTGTATATGTTTGCAACACCCAGAAGGAGACGAGATAGACAGATGGTGTCTTTGGCAATAATGCTCAGTGTGGGTCCCTGAGTCGATCTAGCCATGTCCGTCTGTCTGTGAAAACATTTTTGTTATCAAAGCCTAGGTCGCAGTTTTAGTCCAATCCGCTTCAAATTTGGCACAAGTTTCTGTTTTGGGTCAGAATAGAACCTTATTGATTTCGGAAGAAATCGGTTCAGATTTAGATATAGCTCTCATATAAACCTTCAGCCCTACATGCACTTATATGGGCCCAGAAGACAGAGTTTTACCTTGATTTGCTTTAAATTTTGCATAAACATAACACTTGGTCGTGTAGTCAAGTGTGCGCAATTTGATTGAAATCGGTTCAGATTTAGATATAGCTCCCATATATATCTTTCGCCCGATATGGACTTGTATGGCCCCAGAAGCCAGAGTTGTAGCCCAATTTGGTTGAAATTTTGCACTAGGAGTACAATTAGTAGTGTAGTCAAGTGTGCTAAATTTTATTGAAATCGGTTCAGATTTAGATGTAGCTCCCATATATATCTTCCGCCCGATATGGACTTGTATGGCCCCAGAAGTCACAGCTTTACCCCAATTTGATTGAAATTTTGCACTAGAAGTAAAATTGCTGGTATGGTCAAGTGTGCTAAATTTTCTAGAAATCGGTCCAGATTTAGATATAGCTCACATATATATTTTTCGCCCGATTTAGACTCATATAACAACAGAGACCAAAGTTTTACTCCGATTTACGTGCAATTTTGCACAAGGGTAGAATTGGTAGTATAGCCAAGTGTGCTAAATTTTATAGAAATCGGTTCAGATTTAGATATAGCTTTATATATAGCATATACCCACAGTGACCAAAGTTTTACCCCGATTTACGTGCAACTTTGCACAAAGAGTAGAATTAAGATTCAGGGTAGGCATACCAATGGTGGTTGAAATCGGTTCAGATTTAGATATAGCTCCCATATATATCTTTCGCCCGATTTTCCGTCATACAAATACAGACTACAAAGGTCTGTATTTGTATGTCCGATTTACGTGAAACTTTGCACAGGGAGTAGAATTAACATAGTAACTATGCATGTCAAATGTGGTTAAAATCGGTTTAGATTTCGATATAGCTTCCATATATATGTTTTTTTCGATTTGGACAAAAATGGCCGAAATACCCAAATGTTCCTTATAAAATCACCACTGCTAAGTCGAATACTTGTAAAAATGACTCAAATTTTCCTTTATTTCTAATACATATCTATCGACCGATAAATCATATTTACACTTTTGTGAAGTTGCCTCAAAATTGATTCAGATTTAAATGTTTCCCATATATTTTTGCCAACATTGTGTTCCACCCCAGGCAGTGTTACCGTTGAAAATTTTAAAAAGTCAAAAAAAGTCGCATATTTAAAAAAAAGTCGCATATTTAAAAAAAGGTCGCTTGCATTTGTGAGGTCTTTTGATTACAAAAAATGTTCTATAAAACAATAAAGGAACAAACCCTTAAACATAAAGATATATTTTACCAACTTATTGTAACATAAAATCCAGTAAAACGTAAACTTACAAGAGAGTAAACATTGATTTTTTTCTCTTCGCTAAAATTAGAAGAAATGTACGAGAACGCCACTAAGTACTAATCATCATCCAATCAGCCAATTTAAAGCTTTTAAATCGATTAAAATAATAAAAATATTTATTTTTTATAAGAGGTTGGCTGATAAGTCCCCGGTCTGACACATAGATGGCGTCACTAGTATTAAATGCATATTATTTTTATATAGTACCAACCTTCAAATGATGCGTGTCAAAAGTTGACTACAGACGTCAATTAGTTTGTAAATTAGTCAATTAGTTTGTGAGATAGAGCATCTTTTGTGAAGCAACTTTTGTTATTGTGACAAAAAATGGAAAAAAAGGAATTTCGTGTTTTGATAAAATACTGTTTTCTGAAGGGAAAATATCCGGGGAAGCAAAAACTTGGCGTGATAATGAGTTTCCGGACTCTGCCCCAGGGAAATCAACAATAATTGATTGGTATGCAAAATTCAAGCTTGGTGAAATGAGCACGGAGGACGGTGAACGCAGTGGTCGCCCGAAAGAGGTGGTTACCGACGAAAACATCAAAAAATCGACAAAATGATTTTGAATGACCGTAAAATAAGGTTGATCGAGATAGCAGAGGCCTTAAAGATATCAAATGAACGTGTTGGTGATATCATTCATCAATATTTGGATATGCGGAAGCTCTGCGCAAAATGGGTGCCGCGCGAGCTCAGAAGGGAAGGGAAAAACCATCAACAGTGACTATCATATGGCGTTATTGGAGCGTTTAAAGGTCGAAATCGCGGCAAAACGGCCCCATATGAAGAAGTAAACTCACCGTGCCACAAGTCATTGAGAACGATGGCAAAAATTCATGAACTGGGCTTCGAATTGCTTCCTCACCCACCGTATTCTCCAGATCTGGCCCCCAGCGACTTTTTCTTGTTCTCAGACCTCAAAAGGATGCTCGCAGGAAAAAAAAATTTGGCTACAATGAAGAGGTGATCGCCGAAACTGAGGCCTATTTTGAGGCAAAACCGAAGGAGTACTATCAAAATGGTATCAAAAAATTGGAAGGTCGTTATAATCGTTGTATTGCTCTTGAAGGGAACTATGTTGAATAATAAAAACTAATTTAGACAAAAAAATGTGTTTTTTTGTTAGACCGGGGACTTATCAGCCAACCTGTTACTACTTCTCTAATTGATTCGGCGAAATTTATTGCAAAAATTTACTGGCAAAGATCCCTAGCAAAAACTTACAACTTCTCTATTTCTCAAATGTCGCATTTGATCTCTTTCTCTCTGGCTCTCTTTTGCTTGTTTTTTGGAGTAAACGAAAGACTACTAAAAATTTGTGATAATTATCAGAAATTTTTATATTTTATTATATTAGGTTAGGTATCGTAGGTTAGGTGATGTCCTTCTGTCTTATTAATGAGTGCTTCTATGGGTAGGTTAGGTTAGGTTAGGTTAGGTTAGGTTGCAGCCCGATGTATCAGGCTCACTTAGACTATTCAGTCCATTGTGATACCACATAGGTGAACTTCTCTCTTGGGTAGTTCAATGACAAGTGAATTCCTTTTTATAGACGAGTTCAAACGGCGTTTCACATTGCAGTGTACTTGGAGAAGCTTTGAAATACTCAGTACCCACCGCTGAAACACATTTTGCTGTTTGGTCGAAGCTGTGGTTGAATCCATGAACAAGGAGAGCCATTGCACAAAGGTGGCTCCCACGTAAGGCGCACGGCTATGAATTCCCATTTATAAAAATTGCTTCAATTTGAAGTACCTCCCTTTTGTGCGACTAAAGTCGCACTTTTTGCATATTTTAAAAAAGTCGTATGACGTAAGAAAGGTTGCAAAATGCGACTAAAGTCGCACAACGGTAACATTGACCCCAGGGCGTTACCCAATTTAAATTTAAAGTCTATAAATTTTCTAGAACTCAAACAAATTTTGTACATATCTGGCCAGATTTAAATATATGTATATCGGAACATAAAACAATATATATAGCACATAACACATTGGACGGATTGGATATGGTATCGAAAATATGGATCAACAAAGTGGTGTAAGGCATAATATAGTCAGTCCCGCCCGACTTTAGACTTTCCTTACTTTTTTTTTGAGGGTGTAGGAACTTGGGGAAACGTCCGGGATTTTCGAAAAGGTGTAAAACATTTGTTACCCCTAAAATCCCCTCAAACGTGAATGAAATAAATAGGGCCAAAACCTCTACCTTGCAACACTGCCATATAACATGATTTTTGTTGTGATTCGGTAATTCGTGTTCGTAAGATTAAGGTAGTTAAGGTCCAAAACTGGTCCGAGTGCTCCTAACTCCATTGTATTCCCATTTGTTCTCAAAAAGTATTCTGTATAAAATTTCACGAAGATATGGATAAATTCCCTACTATATCGTACAAGCATCACATAAGTGGTCATAAGGATAAATGGAAGAAATTGGGCCAATGACCACCAACCACACAGTGGTGTTGCAAATCATGTTATGTTCTAAACACTTTTTCAAAATTCCTACCCAAATAAGGAAATTCATTTTGTTTTTTTTTTTTCACCCAATGAGTTTACAAACACCCAAATGTCATTTACTAATGACCAAAATACAATTTCCTACAATGACAAATCGAAAACTTTAAATGACATCAAACGGAAGTTGTTACCAATTCATAGCCAAGGATGCTGGTGCTGATCCGATGACGTCGAGTTAATGATGTTGGTCAGTCGGTCAGGCATAAGATGATGTCGAGAATGTTAATACCGATGACTCTGAAGATGTTAATGTCTCTAGTTGTTCTCCTTGGTTAGTTTTGTTTGCACCAAACATTAGATTGTTTCCTTTTAAAATTTTGTTCATTTGTTTGTTAGATTTTTGTTGGACTCGTTTGCATATGGAATGGTATTCTCATGAACGTAGGATTTTTTTACTTAAAGAAGGGTAACGATTTTTTGAAACCATCAGGACAATAAAGCGTATTTTTCAGATAGATTGAGAAAGTCTCAACATTTACTCCTTTGGCAACTCATATTACAAGCTAAACGTATGCCAAAAATAACCGATATCTCTCTCAATGGGTTAATTCATCTACGCTCATGAATATCGACCACTTGACGTATCTCTGTGATATTTACAAAAATGATGAGTCCATTATCTATGCTCAATAATTGTGATTCTTGGGGCAAAAATTTGTCACATTCGAACGAAACGGATATCTATGAGCAGACAGCTTTTTGGGAAAGCGGACAACATACCGTCGTCCTTCTTCCATTTTGTAATCCTCAATTCTTTTTGGTTTCCTTCGGTTTCGTTTCAGTTTGTCTTCTTCCTGTGGCATACACAATCTTTTGTTTATTTTCCATTTGAAATGAACTCAAGTCGAGTGTAAATGTGTGAGTGTGTGTATGTGGGAGAGAGGATGACTTTTATCGTCATTTGTATGTGAGAGTTTGAATGTCGGAGAAATGTTTGCTCTAGTATTTGTTTGACTGTATGAATTTGCATGATAAGCAGAAATTATTACAGTAGGAAGTGATGAGTGTGCAAAAAGCTGTAAAAACCGGAAACGGATATGTTTGTAATGCAATTGAATAATAGGAATGCTTGTATTCTGCTGCTATGACGTTTGATTTGATTCTTCTTTACTTTTTAACAATCTTTGCACTATGGTTTGACAAGTCTATACTTGTCTTATAGCCTTCCCATAAAGTAGTGGAATTTACAAATTTTGTTTTTCTGATTGTGTGGTACGAATATGTTGCAGAATTTTTTTTTTCTTCCCTTGCAGAAGGTAGAGAACAAAGATGGTATGAAGAAGCAAGTGTAATATTCATTGGCACCTAATATCTTCACTCGACTGATATAGAAATTTTGCTAGCAAAAATCTTTGTTTTATGATAACTAAAGATTTGTTTCAAGTTGACATACCCACATAGCAAACAGCAACAAGTATCGGATGAAATGTTCTTCTCTTAGAGGCTCCGCAAGTCAAATCTGGGGATCGGTTTATATGGGGGATATATATAATTATGGACCGATATGGACCAATTTTTGCATGGTTGTTAGAGACCATATACCAACACCATGTACCAAATTTCAGCCGGATCGGATGAAATTTGCTTCTCTTTAAGGCTCCGCAAGCCAAATCTTCGGATCGTTTTATATGGGGCTATATATAATTATGGACCGATGTGGACCAATTTTTGCATGGTTGTTAGAAACCATACACTAACACCATGTACCAAATTTCAGCCGTAGTGGATGAAATTTGCTTCTCTTAGACGATCCTCAAGCTAAATCTGGGGATCGGTTTATATGGGGGTTATATAATTATGGACCGATATGGACCAATTTTTGCATGGTTGTTAGAGACCTATACTATCATCATGTACCAAATTTCAGCCAGATCGGATGAAATATGCTTCACTTAGAGGCTCCGCAAGCCAAATCTGGGAGTCCGTATATACGTAAAAGTGGTCCAATACGGCCCATTTGCAATACCATCCGACCTACATCAATAACATCTACTTGTGCCGAGTTTCACGTCGATAGCTTATTTCATTAGGAAGTTAGCGTGATTTCAACAGACGGACGGACATGCTTAGATGGACTCAGAATTTCACCATGACCCAGAACATATATACCTTACGGGGTCTTAGAACAATATTTCGATGTGTTACAAACGGAATGACAAAGTCAATATACACCCCATCCCTATCAACTTTGCTAAATATCAGCTAAAGCAGTTCCGATTTTCATTAGCCTCCCTGAGATAAAATATTTTAATAACCGGATTTTTATACCCTCCACCATAGGATAGTGGGTATATTAACTTTGTCATTTCGTTTGTAACACATCGAAATATTGCTCTAAGACCCCATAAAGTATATATTTATACTGGGTAGTGGTGAAATTCTGAGTCGATCCTAGCATGTCCGTCCGTCCGTCTGTTGAAATCGCGCCATCTTCCGAACGAAACAAGCTATCGACTTGAAACTTGGCACAATTAGTTGTTATTGATGTAGGTGGATAGTATTGCAAATGGGCCATATCGGACCACTTTTACGTATAGCCCCCATATAAACCGACGCTCAGATTTGGCTTGCGGAGCCTCTTGAAGGAGCAAAATTCATCCAATCCGGTTGAAATTTGGTACATGGCGTTAGTATATGGTCTCTCACAACCATGTAAAAATCAGTCCAAATCGGTCCATACTTATATATAGCCCCCATATAAAGCGATCGCCAGATTTGCTTGCGGAGCCCCTAAGAGAAGCAAATTTCATCGGATTCGGCTGAAATTTGGTACATGGTGTTAGTATATGATCTCTAACAACAATGAAAACTTGGTCCACATCGGTACATAATTATATATAGCCCCCATATAAAGCGATCCCCAGATTTGGCTTGCGGAGATTCTTAGAGAAGCAAATTTAATCCGATCCGGCTGAAATTTGGTACATGGTGTAAGTATATAGTCTCTAACAACTGTGCAAAAATTGGTCCATATCGGTCCATAATTATATATATCCTCCATATAAACCGATCCCCAGATTTGACCAACGGAGCCCGTTGGAAGAGCAAAATTCACCCGATCCGGTTGAAATTTGGTACGTGGTGTTAGTATACGGTATCTAACAACCATGCAAAAATTGGTCCATACCTGTCTTAATTATATATAACCCCCATTTAAACCGATCCCCAGATTTGACCTCCGGACCTATTGGAGAAGCAAAATTCATCCGACCCGGTTGAAATTAGGTACGTGGTGAAATTTTTACATTGCGCTGGATATGGCCGCTAACGACCATGCCAAAATTGGTCCATATCGGTCTATAGTTATGTATAGCCGAACGCCTAAAAATAATCTACCAAAATTTTATTTCTATAGAAAATTTTGTCAAAATTTTATTAGTATAGAAAATTTTGTCAAAATTTTATTACCATAGAAAATTTTGTCAAGATTTTATTTCTATAGAAAATTTTTTCAAACTTTTATTTCTATAGAAAATTTTATCAAACTTTTATTTCTATAGAAAATTTTGCCAAATATTATTTCTATAGAAAGTTTTGTCAAACTGAATTATTTACGTATTTAATCGGCCTTTTTTGTTTAATATATACCCCGTATGGACTACCTTACAATTGAGAACACGGCGTTAAACATTTTTAAGATACCTTGCCATCGGCAAGTGTTACAGTAATTCGATTGTGGATGACAGTCTGGAGTGTAAGTTTCTATGCAATCCATGGTGGAGGGTACATAAGCTTAGGCCTGGCCGAACTTACCGCCATACATACTTGTCCATATAGTGGCATACTATCTTTCATTGCAATATAAGGTAAGTACTATGTTCGAGTTTTTCACCAAAACACTAAATTAAAAGTGCAAAAATATATATGAAGACGATAACATTTTAGTCAAGTCTCTTCAAATTATGGATGGAAAAGATCCAATGTATTGATTGCGAACCATTTAATATTTCGAAATTAATTGATTAAAAAAAGTAACCGTGAAAATAAGCTGGTTTTCAGCTTGAAAACTGAACATAGTACTCAGCTATAGGTGTTACGTACTGAACCTGAAGGTTGCTTACATTTCCAAAGCACCTAGTCTGCCTGCTGACAGATTTATTCCAATGACAGTTAATTTTATTGGTTACAAAAGCATTATTCTCGATTAAATTCAAGCGTGATAGTGTTATAGCCTTATATTTGACTGTCAAACCACAAGTATCTATTGTTAGAGCCCTCCTGCATTTAAATGTGAATAAATCTTTGGTTTCTCGTACCATTGCCATAGATGGTTTGTATCAAACATTTTTAGGTTTGCAACTGTCGCAAAGTTGTAAACGCATAGACCAAGAAAATATAGAGACATACCTTGATAATTCACCATGGTTTTGTTTATTTGCAGTGCGCAGTCATTCCACTCAATTGCGCAGTCAAGTGACTCAATTTCTTTTTGGAAAACGAGAATAACCGTATAAATTAGTCAATTTGCATTACAAAAAAGGTGTGGATGAATAGTAGTTTATAAACTTTCACAATATTTGGTGTTTCAACAAGAGAATAAAGGAAAGAAAACTAATTAAAGCCAAATTAAAAAATCACTCAATTGCAGACGAAAAAGAGCCATCTACGGTGTGCAGATAAACTACAGCGCTGTGAATTCACTTGAGATGTCTATACCTTCCTTGGTCTATGGTAAACGTCGTAAACGGCGCGTATGTTATATAAACATAGAAAACGTAGCAAACGTCACAAATTCATAATAATACTTCAGTCCCTCCAGCTGGGCAGCGAATGATATCCAAAATGGTGCAGAGAAGTTTCAATTCTCAGGAATGTTAATAAAATTATTAACGAGTTTAAAAAAACTTGAGAATAGAGTTATTGCAATTGGAAACTCCAAACCAAAATTACTATGAGTTACTGGATGGTGCACAAAACATTACGGTCGGTACTCGCTCTTAATTAACCTTTCACAAATTTCTGCAGAAACTGGAAGGAAGGAAAACTACTTAAGTCTTGCATGAGTGAAATGCTGTTTAGAGAGAATTTTATAAAATCGCTTTTTGGCTTATTAGAGCCAATTTCCATACTAATTAACCCTCTAATGCCCCAATTTTTTTGCCAGCTGATTACATTTTCAATGTTAACGACACGAAAGCCAGAAAAGTAAACAAGAAAAATTTATATGGTAAAATTCAGTATATGCTGCAAAGCCCCTTGAACAGTTTTAACTAAGTTTTCTTTTTATTTTACCCATTTTTGTTGTCTTAAGGTGTGTTTCACTAAAAGCATCCTTATTAAATTAAGGCCGCCTAAAGGCGGGCTTGGGCATTAGAGGGTTAAAGTTTTTTACAATTTTAACTAGTCACTCGCTGAAGCAACTATATTGCGAGAATGCATGCAACACAGAAAATTGAGCTTGGACTAAAGCCAATGAAGATCCCAAACGTGCACGAGCTCACCAATTCACCCTCAGTATTGCGTCAGTATTTTCCTGCCTTTTGTTCCAAAATTAGGGGATTTCCTTCCCCAAAAATTCCCCAATTTATATTAAAATTCTGTAATAATAAAAAAATAAAAATTTAAATTAAAAAAATTATAGAAAATTTTTATCATTTTGCGAGCTGCAATAAGATCTATTTTTCGAACACCTAGGACTCGAGGATCGAACTCCTAGGAAACGAGGATTCCGGTCAAGACATAGCTATGGTGCCGAGCTTTGGGGAAATTCTTATTTTGAGGAAGTAGAAAAACTCTACCGCTATTTTATTAAGAGAATTTTAAAATGACCAGAAAATATCCCAAATTACATAATAGTTCTGGAAACTGTCTATGCACCGCTATACATACAATCGCCATTTGTCATACTTAGGAAAGCTGTTGTTTGATCTTGATGACCATAAATTACCATATATCCTTGCAGTTAAGCTCCTTGAATTAGGTATAAATTGGTGTAAGGATTTTATAAGACAGCTCCTTACTCTTATATTACCATAAATAGCATAACTTCAGATAAAGTCAGTTGGTTTTCTGCAAGCCAATAACTTCTTAATAAGATTACTGATAAGATTTTATTTTTCTTTTTTTTATAATAAAAATTTTTTGAATCAATTTACTTTTAATTGGATGTTTAAAAAAAAATTAAAACTTTAAATGGAAAACTTTGGCTGAGTTTTTTTTTTTTTCTATGTGTGAAATTTAGTGGAGAGTAGAATATGGCCGGTCCCGCTCGGCTTTCGGTCTTACTTGTTCTATCATAACCTAATGTGTATATGTTATGTAAATGTTGAGTTCACATTTAAAAACAATTTTTTATTGGGAACCAGATTTTCCATGATCAGTTTATCATTACTTTAGTTGTCAATAATGTTCCACATTTTCAACCCACTGTGCACTTTCAACCACTAGCTAGTCACTTAGTCAAATTCCTTTCTCCTCACATCATTTCGACTATTGGCGACAATGTGAATTGAATTTTATGTAAATGTCTCGAAATTAGTTTGAATCCGCATTATTTGAATGAATGTGTATGAATAGCGAACAGTGAAAAGCATCCATCGATCAATAAAACGGAGCAGGAAATAAGTTCTTGTGGCTTTTATAAGTCATTTGATATCCGGTAACATTTGTGTGTTGCCAATATTCACAACGCAAATTAAATAAGCGATGACTTGGAATATATGCAGAAGCAAATCATTTTTTTTTTTTTTGGTGGATGGGGGAGCTGAAATTAATGGAATATAAACAAATAGAATTGGGAAAAAGAATCACAGAATGACATAGACCTCTTGAACCTTGAATGATTCTTATATATCTAATTTAGTGCAAACATGCTTGCAATAAGGTAAAATTACGAAAGTGAAAGCTACAATCGATATTACATCAGTGTAAAGTACACAAAAAAATCCGTAGTTAAACTATCGCTAAATTTAATTTATTTTTATTGCAAAAAAATGTATTTGTTTCAGGTTAAAAACAAGTATATACGGCCGTAAGTTCGGCCAGGCCGAATCTTATGTACCCTCCACCATTGATTGCGTAGAAACTTCTACAAAAGGCTGCCATCCACAATCGAATAAATTGGGTTGTGGTATCTTAAAACTTCTTAAAATCGTTTTCTAAATTGTTAGTTAGTCCATACGTGGTATATACTAGACAAAAAAGGTATGTGTAGGTAAGTCTACAAATAATTACGTCTCGATATGGACTTTTGCACGGTACGTAGAGACCCAGAATTGAAATATGGGGGTCGCTTATATGGGGGCTATATACAATTATGAACTTGAAATGGACCAATTTTTTTTTTATTGGGGATCGATTTATCTGTGGGCTATATATAACTATAGACCGATATGGACCTAGTTAGGCATGGTTGTTAACGGCCATATACTAGCACAATGTACCAAATTTCAACTGACTCGGATGAAATTTGCTCTTCCAAGTGGCTAAAAAACCAAATCTCGGGATCGGTTTATATGGGGGCTATATATGATTATGGACTGATATGAACCAATTCCTGCATGGTTGTTGGATACCATGTACTAACATCACGTACCAAATTTCAACCGCATCGGAAGCATTTTGCTCTTCCAGGGGGCTCCGTAGATCAAATCTGGGGATCGGTTTATATGGGGGCTATATATAATTGTGGACTGATATGAACCAATTCCTGTATGGTTGGTGGATACCATATACTAACATCACGTACCAAATTTCAACAGAATCAGATGAATTTTGGTCTTCCAAGAGGCTCCGGAGGTCAAATCTGGTGATCGCTTTATATGGTGGTAATATATAATTATGGACCGATTTGGACCAATTTTTGCATGGTTGTTAGAGACCATATACCAACACCATGTACGCAATTTCAGCCGGATCGGATGAAATTTGCTTCTCTTAGAAGCTCCGTAAGCCATTCGGGGGATCGGTTTATAGGGGGGGCTATATATAATTATAGACCCATGTGGACCAATTTTTGCATGGTTGTTAGAGACCATATACTAACACCATGTACAAACTTTCAGCCAGATCGGGGGTATGAAATTTTGTTTTAGCAGCCAGCACCGCAATTGTAAAGCTCTACAAAAAGTTCGCTTACGTGTGCAATTATCTTTTACCGTTCACAAGATATAGGCCCCACAATTTATTTTTTGTAAAATTTGGACAAAGTGTGGTTATTATTTTTAACCTAGACGTGGATTCGCAATTTTATTTCTTAACTGCATTCCCTACAAAATTCTACGAATTCTAGAAGAAACAAGTAAGGAAAGTCTAAAGTCGGGCGGGGCCGACTATATTATACCCTGCACCACTTTATAGATCTAAATTTTCGATACCATATCACATCCGTCAAATGTGTTGGGTGCTATATATAAAGGTTTATCCCAAATACATACATTTAAATATCACTCGATTTGGACAGAATTTGATAGACTTTTACAAAATCTATAGACTCAAAATTTAAGTTGGCTAATGCACTAGGGTGGAACACAATGTTAGTAAAAAACCAGTAAGGAAAGTCTAAAGTCGGGCGGGGCCGACTATATTATACCCTGCACAAACTTTGTAGATCTACCTTTTCGATACCACATCACATCCGTCAAATGTGTTGGGGGCTATATATAAAGGTTTGTCCAAATACATACATTTAAATAAATATCACTCGATTTGGACAGAATTTGATAGACTTTTACAAAATCTATAGACTCAAAATTTAAGTTGCACTAGGGTGGAACACAATTTTAGTAAAAAATATGGGAAACATTTAAATCTGAAGCAATTTTAAGGAAACTTCGCAAAAGTTTATTTATGATTTATCGCTCGATATATATGTATTAGAAGTTTAGGAAAATCAGAGTCATTTTTACAACTTTTCGACTAAGCAGTGGCGATTTTACAAGGAAAATGTTGGTATTTTGACAATTTTTGTCGAACTCAGAAAAACATATATATGGGAGCTATATCTAAATCTAAACCGATTTCAATCAAATTTGGCACACATGACTATATTACTAATTGTACTCCTAGTGCAAAATTGGGCCAAATCTCTGGCTTCTGGGGCCATATAAGTTCATATCGGGCGAAAATAATATATGGAAGCTATATCTAAATCTGAACCGATTTCAATCAAATTTGGCACACATGAATATACTACCAATTGTACTCCTTGTGCAAAATTTCAAGCTAATCTGGATAAAACTCTGGCTTCTGGGTCCATATAAGTCCATATCGGGAGAAAGATATATATGGCATCTATATCTAAATCTGAATCAATTTCAACCAAATTTGGCACGCATATCTACAATGCTAAATCTACTCCCTGTGCAAAATTTCAACCAAATTGGGCCAAAACTCTGGCTTTTAGGACCATATTAGTCCATATCGGGCCAAAGATATATATATGGGAGCTAAATCTAAATCTGAACCGATTTCAATCAAATTTTGCACACTTGACTACACTACTAATTGTACTCCTAGTGCAAAATTTCAACCAAATTCGGCCTAAAATCTGGCTTCTGGGGCCATATAAGTCCATATCGGGCGAAAGATATATATGGGAGCTATATCTAAATCTGAACCGATTTCAATAAAATTTGGCACACATGACTATACTACCAATTGTACTAGTGCAAAATTTCAAGCTAATCGGGATAAAACTCTGGCTTCTGGGTCCATATAAGTGCATATCGGGCGAAAGATATATATGGGAGCTATATCTAAATCTGAACCGATTTCTTCCAAAATCAATAGGGTTCTATTCTGACCCAAATCAGGAACATGTGCCAAATTTGAAGGCGATTGAACTTAAATTGCGACCTAGACTTTGATCACAAAAATGTGTTCACAGACAGACGGACGGACATACGGACATGGTTATATCGACTCAGGGACCCACCCTGAGCATTATTGCCAAAGACACCATGTGTCTATCTCGTTTCCTTCTGCGTGTTACAAACATATGCACTAACTTATAATACCCTGTTCCACAGTGTGGCGCAGGGTATAAAAATTGTGTACCCATGTGCTTTAGATAAAAGTTGTAAAGTACACAAATTAGAATTGCAAAAAACAACGAATTTTTACCATTTTTTTTTTTTTTTTGATAAAGGCACATACATTCTTTCTGTCGTAACTTGTTTTTATAGATTTCTCCCAATCTTTTTTTACTTGATTCTTATATACCAACAAATAAGGATACGTTTTAAGCTTTTATCAGCCATTTTGGTAAAGTAGTATACGATTTCTGAAATTTCATCCGATTCAGTAGAAATTTTGTGTTTTTTGTAACTATATGGACACTAACAACCATGCAAAAATTAGTCCCTATCGGCTCATAAGTATATATAGCCCCCATATAAACTGGTCTCCAGATTTGACTTCCGGAGCCTTTTGGAGAAGCAAATTTCATCCGATCCGGCCGAAAATTGGTACATGATGTTGGTATATGGTCTCTAACAACCATACCAAAATTGGTACATATCGGTCCATAATCATACATAGTATTACCACAACACAAGTAATTCGATTGTCGATGACAGTCTTTAGTAGAAGTTGCTTCGCAATGCATGGTGGAGGGTACATAAGAATCGGCCTGGCCGAACTTACGGCCGTATATATTTGTTTTTAATTCACATCCAAAACACTGAATTCGGATCACTCCTTAAGAAGTGATGCAAATTCAATGAAACTGTTGCTGAAATGGTGAACATCCCACGTTTAATTCATCGCTTCTGCGCCAAGTTTGCTCCGGATCCATTAAAAACACATTCACTACTTTTTGGTGACGCTGCTTTTGCTGGGCAGATATTCAATCTGCCTTTTTCACCTAACAGAGACCCTATATGCAACCTTGTCATCGGCAAATTTAACCACAAGCCAACCCATTGTGGTGAGAACGTAAGATTCGGCCTGACCGAACTTTCCAACGTTTATAATTGTTATACCCTCCATCATAGGATGGGGGTATATTAACTTTGTCATTCCGTTTGTAACACATCGAAATATTGCTCTAAGACCCCATAAAGTATATATATTTTGGGTCGTGGTGAAATTCTGAGTCGATCTAAGCATGTCCGTCCGTCCGTCTGTTGAAATCACGCTAACTTCCGAACGAAACAAGCTATCGACTTGAAACTTGGCACAAGTTGTTGTTATCGATGTAGGTCGGATGGTATTGAAAATGGGCCATATCGGTCCACTTTTACGTATAGCCCCCATATAAAGGGACACTCAGATTTGGCTTGTGGAGCCTCTAACAGAAGCATATTTCATCCGATCCGGCTGAAATTTGGTACATGGTGTTGGTATATGGTCTCTAACAGCCATGCAAAAATTGGTCCACATCGGTCCATAATTATATATAGCCCCCATATAAACCGATTCCCAGATTTGGCTTGCGGAGCCTAAAAGAGAAGCAAATTTTATCCGATCCTGCTGAAATTTGGTACATGGTGTTGGTATATGGTCTCTAACAACCATGCAAAAATTGGTCCACATCGGTCCATAATTATATATAGCCCCCATATAAACCGATCCCCAGATTTGGCTTGCGGAGCCTAAAAGAGAAGCAAATTTCATCCGATCCTGCTGAAATTTGAAACATTGTGTTGGTATATGGTCTCTAACAACTACGCAAAAATTGGTCCACATCGGTCCATAATTATATATAGCCCCCATATAAACCGATCCCCAGATTTGGCTTGCGGAGCCTAAAAGAGAAGCAAATTTCATCCGATCCGGCTGAAATTTGAAACATTGTGTTCGTATATGGTCTCTAACAACCATGCAAAAATTGGTCCATATCGGTCTTTAATTATATATAGCCCCCATATAAACCGATCCCCAGATTTGGCTTGTGGAGCCTCTAAGAGAAGCATATTTCATCCGATCCGGCTGAAATTTGGTACATAGTGTTGGTATAAGGTCTCTAACAATCGTGCAAAAATTGGTCCACATCGGTCCATAATTATATATAACCCCCATATAAACCGATCCCCAGATTTGGCTTGCGGAGCCTCAAAGAGAAGCAAATTTCATCCGATCCGGCTGAAATTTCGTACATGAGGTTGGTATATGGTCTCTAACAACCATGCAAAAATTGGTCCACATCGGTCCATAATTATATATAGCCCCCATATAAACCGATCCCCAGATTTGGCTTGCGGAGCCTAAAAGAGAAGCAAATTTCATCCGATCCGGCTGAAATTTGAAACATTGTGTTGGTATATGGTCTCTAACAACTACGAAAAATTGGTCCACATCGGTCCATAATTATATATAGCCCCCATATAAACCGATCCCCAGATTTGGCTTGCGGAGCCTAAAAGAGAAGCAAATTTCATCCGATCCGGCTGAAATTTGAAACATTGTGTTCGTATATGGTCTCTAACAACCATGCAAAAATTGGTCCATATCGGTCTTTAATTATATATAGCCCCCATATAAACCGATCCCCAGATTTGGCTTGTGGAGCCTCTAAGAGAAGCATATTTCATCCGATCCGGCTGAAATTTGGTACATAGTGTTGGTATAAGGTCTCTAACAATCGTGCAAAAATTGGTCCACATCGGTCCATAATTATATATAACCCCCATATAAACCGATCCCCAGATTTGGCTTGCGGAGCCTCAAAGAGAAGCAAATTTCATCCGATCCGGCTGAAATTTCGTACATGATGTTGGTATATGGTCTCTAACAACCATACAAAAATTGGTCCACGTCGGTTCATAATTATATATAGCCCCCATATAAACCGAACCCCAGATTTGGCTTGCGAAGTCTCCAAGAGAAGCAAATTTCATCCAAGCCGGTTGTAATTTGGAACATGGTGTTAGTATATGATCTTTAACAACCGTGCCCGAATTGGTCCATATCGGTCCCTAATTATATATAGCCCCCATATAAAACGTTCTCCAGATTTGACCTCCGGAGCCTCTTGGAGGAGCAAAATTAATCCAATCCGGTTCAAATTAGGAACGTGGTGTTAGTATATGGTCGCTAACAACCATACCAAAATTGGTCCAATCACACAAAAATTGGTCCATATCGGTTCATAATCATGGTTGCCACTCGAGCCACAAATAGTCTACCAAGATTTTATTTCTATAGAAAATTTTGTCAAAATATTAGTTCTATAGAAAATTTTGTTAAAATTTTATTTCTGTAGAAATTTTTGTCAAAATTTTCTTTCTATTGAATATTTTGTCAAAATTTTTATTTCTATAGAAAATTTTGTGAAAATTTTATTTCTATAGAAAATTCTGTTAAAATTTTGTTTCTGTAGAAAATTTTGTCAAAATTTTATGTCTACTTTGTCAAGCTGAATTACATACGTATTGGATCGATCTTTTTTGATTTAATATATACCACGTATGGACTTACATACAATTTTGAAGGTGGTGTTAGGAGGTTTTAAGATACCTTGCCATCGGCAAGCGTTACCGCAACTTAAGTAATTCGATTGTGGATGGCAGTGTTTAGAAGAAGTTTCTACGCAATCCATGATGGAGGGTACATAAGCTTCGGCCTGGCCGAACTTACGGCCCTATATACTTGTTTTGTCTAACATAGACAACATATCGACTAACTTACAATTTATAAGACAATGTTGAGACGTTTTATCACAATCCAAATAATTCAATTGTGGATAACGGTCTTTAGGAGAACTTTCTACGCAATCCATGGTGCAGGGTCCGGGTACAGAAGATTCGGGCTGGCTAAACTTTTGGTCTTATACACTGTTATGTTATACAGTAACCCACTACACCCACTAATGTTTAAATTTCGTCGTTTTTGTATGAATATATGTTTTATGGTAAAGAAAAAAATTTTGTCAATTACCATAGAAAAATCTATGGTCTTGTTCTTATTCTGTTGAGGAGATGGGCAAACAAAAACCCCATAAATTATAGCAGGAGACAATTTCTTGAAAACATGTATTAAAATTTCCGGTTTACTGTATATCTCCCCCACCATACAAATTCACTGATGGTGTTTATAGCAGAGGGCTTACATGAAATCCAACAAATAATACCTCAGGTCTTTGAGATATTCATGCTGTGTTTGCTTTAAAAATTACCTACGAGCATACAAGTATTTGCGATGATTTGTTCCTTTGACTTTGGGTATTATTTTGGTTATTACCTCAAGTGATTTGATTTCTGTTACGCATACCACACTGCAGGATACTAACACCTCTCACAGTTGGGGTAGTCATGCAACAGGAAATTTAGTTTGGTTTATTTTCCCGCACATATTTCCATGTGTACGTTACGCATTTACAGAATGTGAATAAATCAAAAAAAAAAAATCAGATAGGTTTTGTTTGGGTTTCACCAAAACATGGGTACATTTTTCGTGGTTACTGAAAATGATATGAGTTTTGGAATGTGACAGACATGTTCTAGCCGAGAGGCATTTGGGCCTGTTGGAAATTTCACACATGCAAATCATCATAAACGCCACTCTATTACACCAAAAGAATTATCATCGTAAAAAGAACGAAATTGATTACTAAACAAGTAAAGAAAGTTTTAAGTCGGACGGGTCCGACTATATAATACCTTTCGCCACTATGTAAACCAAAAAATCTTTGCTCCTTCAAAATTTGTTGGGAGCTAAATAAAAGTTTATATTCCTATATACAAATACAAACTTTACAAAATCTCTAAACTGAAAATTTAAATCTGTTAATGACCAGGACGGGGCATTATGTTAGTAAAAAAGGTATAGGCAAATTTGTTTATTCTGGTCATAACATTTCCCAAATCGGAAGAAGATGTCTAAATCTGAGCCTGATTTTGACTAAATCTGCTCACATTGCCAAAATTGTAATTGCACTCTCTGTACAAAATTTTCGGAATGAATTTTCGTTTCAGATTTAGATATAGCTTACATATATACCTTTCGCCCGATATGTACTTATATGACTCCAGAAGCCAGAGTTTTTCTTGAAAACCAATTGTGGTTGAAATCGGTTCAGATTTACATATAGATTTATATAGATGTTCACTCATATGACCACAGAGGTCAAAATTATAATCCGATTTACGTGAAATTTTGCACAGAATTGACTTAGTTACTACACGCAAAGAAAAAAATGTTTGGAAAACGTGTACCGAAAACGTTTTTCTTTTGTTAGAGTTTTTTGAATTTCTTCGAAAATTTTAAACTTTTATCACCAAAAAAATTGGTTTGTTACAAAATTTTTATTTTTTCAAAAAACAAGTATATACGGCCGTAAGATCGGCCAGGCCAAAGCTTATGTACCCTCCACCATGGATTGCGTAGAAACACTGCCATCCACAATCGAATTACTTAAGTTGCGGTAACGCTTGCCGATGGCATGGTATCTTAAAACCTCCTAACACCGTCTTCTAAATTGTATGTAAGTCCATACGTTGTATATATTAAATCAAAAAAGATCGATCAAATACGTATATAATTCAGTTTGACAAAATTTTCTATAGACGTGAAATTTTGACAAAATTTTCTATAGAAATACAATTTTCTATAGATATAACATGTTAAAAAAATTTTTATAGAAATAAAATTTTGACAAAATGTTCTTTAGAAATAAAAATTTGACAAAATTTTCTACAGAAATAAAATGTTAACAAAATTCTCTATAGAAATAAAATTTTAACAAAATTTTCTATACAAATGGTAGATTTTTGGTAGATTATTTTTGGCTCGAGTGGCAACCATTATTATGAACCGAATAAAATTTTAACAAAATTTTATATAGAAATAAAATTTTGACAAAATTTTCTATAGGAATTAAATTTTGAAAAATTTTCTATAGAAATAAAATTTTGGTAGATTATTTTTGACTCGAGTGGCAACCATGATTATGAACCGATATGGACCACTTTTTGTGTAGTTGGAGATCGGCTATATATAACTATAGACCGATATGGACCAATTTCGGTATGGTTGTTAGCGGTCATATACTAACACCACATTCCAAATGTGAACCGGATCGAATGAATTTTGCTCCGGAGGTCAAATCTGGAGAACGGTTTATATGGGGGCTATATATAATTATGAACCGCTGTAGACCAATTTTTGCACGATTATTAGAGACCATATGCCAACATCATGTACCAAATTTCAGCCGGATCGGATGAAATTTTCTTCTCTTTGAGGCTCCGCAAGCCAAATCTTGGGATCGGTTTATATGGAGGCTATATATAATTATGGACCGATTTGGACCAATTTTTGCATGGTTGTTAGAGACCATATACCAACACACAAGATCGGATGAAATTTACTTCTATTTTAGGCTTCGCAAGCCAAATCTGGGGATCGGTTTATATGGGGGCTATATATAATTATGGACCGATGTGGACCAATTTTTGCATGGTTGTTAGAGACCATATACCAACACCATGTACCAAATTTCAGCCGGATCGGATGAAATTTGTTTCTCTTAGAGCAATCTCAAGCCAAATTTGGGGGTCCGTTTATATGGGGGCTATACGTCAAAGTGGACCGATGTGGGCCAATATACCAACACCATGTACCAAATTTCAGCCGGATCGGATGAAATATGCTTCTGTTAGAGGCTCCACAAGCCAAATTTGAGGGTCCCTTTATATGGGGGCTATACGTAGAAGTGGACCGATATGGCCCAATTGCAATACCATCCGACCTACATCAATAACAACTACTTGTGCCAAGTTTCAATTCGATAGGTTGTTTCGTTCGGAAGTTAGCGTGATTTCAACAGACGGACGGACGGACATGCTTAGATCGACTCTGAATTTCACCACGACCCAGAATATATATACTTTATGGGGTCTTAGAGCAATATTTCAATGTGTTACAAACGGAATGACAAAGTTAATATACCCCCATCCTATGGTGGAGGGTATAAAAAAAAAATATTTTTGAACCAACAACACAGTCCATTTCGTTTATATCAAGCACTGTTCTTTTCTGACTTTAAGTCTTTAATAAGACACATTTTACAGTTCATAATCAAATTTTAATATAGCAGTATGTAATGTTGAACATCTTTTCGGAATCTTTGGAACATATCTGGAATATATGTAAAAAAACAACTTTTTGGTGTTTGGTCGAAGCAAGGCTCGAACCCACTACCCTTGGCATGCAAGGCAGACGTAGCAACCACTGCTCCACGGTGCCCAACTAAATGTTTGTTTCTGTTAAATAAAGTTTGTTTAATCGGCTCGTGGGCGCCGCAAGCTATGCTGTGTTAATATAACTTATATCGATAATTATCTATTGATGACAATAACAGCTACGTAGCTCAGTGGATAGAGTGCTGCCTTACAAATTGCATGGTCCGTGGTTCGATTCTCATCGAATAATTTCTTCTACATTGTTTGTTTTACAGAAAAATGTGCTAAGAACCAAAAACCCTCGTGGAAGTGAGAAAAATGTGAGGGAAAATGCAGTTAGTCTTTATGAAATTGCTTTTGATATCCTAGAAAATAATAAACGTTTATCATAAAAAGTATATACTTCTCTCCCAAAGAAACTTCCTTACAGTGAAAAGCAAATGAGAAACGAACTTTGTTTGTCTAAAATTTCGTTTGGGAGGAAAGAATTATTTTTTTGCGTGTATGCATGTCAAATTTGGTTGAAATTGGTTCAGATTTAGATACATCCTTCATATCAGGGCTGTGGAGTCGAGCCAATTTTGCTCGACTCCGACTCCGACTCCGACTCCAGCATTTTTCATCAGCTCGACTCCGACTCCGACTCCGGAGTCGACTCCGGGTAATATAACTAAATCTCATTTTAATACCACTAATTTGTAGTTCTATTGTGGGGGTACCGTAAGTGGACGATATAAAGTATCGTGTTTATTTATGTGTGCCAAAAGAGATCTTAATTTCACATTAGATGCCAATTGAATTCTATATTTCAAATTTATGGCAATGTTTAAAAAATAAAATAATGATATAAATACCCATCATAATATGAGAATATACCAACAGTATATGTATTTGTGGACCAAAAATATTGATACTATTTCAAATCCTTTAAATTTGTTGCGAGCTATATAAAGGTTTATATTTCCATATACATGAATTTGAATCTGAAGACAAAATTGTATATACTTCTACAAAATCTATGTACTTAAAATTTAAATCTAACGTTATGGGACGTAACACAATTTTAACGAAAAATAAAAATGCAAGGAAAGTCTTAAGTCGGGCGGGCCGATTATAATATACTCTGCACAACTTTGTATTTAGATCTACATTTTGATAAAATCTCAAATCAGACTTCTACAAAACTCGGGCAATATTTGGGAAATATTTATAATTGTTTAGACAATTTCGTAAAAATGCATTTATGATTCATTCATTGAAAAATTTGAAAATTTGAGTCATTTCTACAAGCTTCCGACTTAGCAGCAATTTTTCCAAAATTGTATGCTCACTGAATACAATTTTGGAAAAATTTTTGTCTAGTAAATAAAATTTTGCAAAATTTTATATAGAAATAAAATTTTGGAAAATTTTCTACAGTAACAAAATTTTGACTAAATTTTCTATAGAAATAAAATTTTGGCAACATTTTCTATAGAAATCAAATTTTGACCAAATATATAGAAATACAATTTTGAATAAAATTTTTGTAGAAATAGAATTTGGCAAAATTTTTTATAGAAAAAAAGTTTGAAAAAATTATCAATAGAAATACAATTTAAAAAAAATTGTGTAGCAAACAAAATTTTGCAAAATTTTCTATAGAAATAAAATTTTGCAAAATATTCTATATAAACAACATTTTGACTAAATTTTCTATAGAAGTAAAATTTTGACTAAATTTTATATAGAAAACAAGTAAGGAAAGTCTAAAGTCGGGCGGGGCCGACTATATTATATTAAAAATTGGCCTCTGTGGTCATATGAATGTAAATCGGGCGAAAGCTATATATGGGAGCTATATATAAATCTGAACAGATTTCAACCAAATTTGGCACACATAGCTACAATGCTAATTCTACTCCCTGTGCAAAATTTCAACTAAATCGGAGTGAAAAATTGGCCTCTATGGTCATATGAGTGTAAATCGGCCGAAAGCTATATATTGGAGCTATATCTAAATCTGAACCGATTTGAACCAAATTTAACACGCATAGCTACAATGCTAATTCTACTCCCTGTGCAAAATTTCAACTAAATCGGAGCAAAAAATTGGCCTCTGTGGTCATATGAGTGTAAATCGGGCGAAAGCTATATATGGGAGCAATATCTAAATCTGAACCGATTTCAACCAAATTTGGCACGCATAGCTATAATGCTAATTCTACTCCCTGTGCAAAATTTCAACCAAAGTGGGGTAAAACTCTGGCTTCTGGGACCGTATTAGTCTATATCGGGCGAAAGATATATATGGGAGCTATATCTAAATCTGAACCGATTTCAATAAAATTTTGCACACTTGACTATAGTACTAATTGTTCTTCTTGTGCAAAATTTTAAGCAAATAAGGGTAAAACTCTGGCTTCTGGGGCCATATAAGTCCATATCGGTCGAAATATATATATGGGAGCTATATCTAAATCTGAACCGATTTCTTCCAAAATCAATAGGGATCTATTCTGCGCCAAAACACATACTTGTACCAAATTTGAAGTCGATTGGACTAAAATTGCGACCTAGACTTTGATTACAAAAATGTGTTCACGGACAGACGGACATGGCTATATCGACTCAGGAGCCCACCCTGAGCATTTTTGCCAAAGACACCATGTATCTATCTCGTCTCCTTCTGGGTGTTGCAAACATATGCACTAACTTATAATACCCTGTTCCACAGTGTGGAGCAGGGTATAAAAATATTTCTATAGTAATAAAATTTTGAATAAAATTTTTATAGAATTAAAATTTTGACAAAATTTGCTATAGAAATAAAATTTTGACAAAACTTTTTATATAAATAACATTATGACAAAATTTTCTATAAAAACAACTTTGAACAAATTTTCTGCAAATATTCCACATATGTATATTGCCTTAAACTAAAGTAAAAATAATATCGATTGTTCGAAACATTTCAAATAAATTGATATGGGCATTAAAATGGATCGATCCAGCCCATCTGTTAGTCAAACATTCTAGGAAACATAAAAAGATAGCCGTAATTGGAAGTTGATTTTCATTTACAATCATGCTGTACATTGATCGAATGAATAACGCAATGGAAACTAATTTGCGTAAAAACTTGCTTAGTTACAAATATGTGAAGTGTTTTAAAAAATTTGGTTTAGCCGGAGTCGGAGTCGAGC
Source organism: Haematobia irritans (assembly GCF_050003625.1). Classification (NCBI taxonomy): domain Eukaryota; kingdom Metazoa; phylum Arthropoda; class Insecta; order Diptera; family Muscidae; genus Haematobia; species Haematobia irritans. Next base: position 168,077,204 of record NC_134397.1, on the reverse strand, counting down.
AAAATTTTTACGACTCCGACTACGACTCCAGCAAAATCTTCAGACTCCGACTCCAAGACTCCGACTCCACAGCCCTGCTTCATATATAAGTTTTTTCCGATTTGGGCAATAATGGCCAAGATACCCACATTTTCCATGTAAAACCGTCACTGTTAAGTCGAAAACTTATTAAAATGACTCCAATTTTCTTATAATTCTAATACATATCTATAGATAGATAAATCATAAAATCACTTTTGCGAAGTTGCCTCAACCTTGGTTCAGATTTACATGTTTCCCATATTGTCGTGAGGTCAAAGATTTCATGTCCTTAAAATACGAATGCAAAATTTGCTTAGCATAGAAGACGTATTTCTCTAATATAAAGTTTTTTTTTTTTCCTTTTCCAAAAGTCGATAAACTTTTCAATGAAGTCGTATTATCCTTATAATTAAGTGATTTCACTTAAAAATGGGTATCATAACATGAAAGAAAAAATGTTTGGGCTAAGGTCAACTTGACTTAAGAAAAATTCTTTAAATTTAATGAAATTGTCTTTAAATTTGTTGTCTTTTTGCATCTTGACTACAAAGCAAAAAATCGTTCAAATATAGGACATGTTTTTCAACACTTTGTTTTAAAGACGTTTTTTACTTGAATCGTACCATAATTTCTACTGGAAGTCGAGTCTGAATTTGGAAAATAAAGTTATCGTTAACTTGTTTTTAAAGGACTTTGATACCATATAAAGAAAAAAAGCTGAAAAAGCGAAAAATTAAAATTTGCTTCCTGGAAGCAAGTACACAAACAGAATTGTGTCTTAAAAGTATCCTTATTTGTATTCTCCGCTTTTTTGGCTCGGAGTCAATACCAAATTTTTTAAAGTAAAGACAAAATCTTTGCATGTTTTTTTTCTTGGGCATACTTTTTTTCAGTGTTTGTATGTAACGCCAAGAAGGAAAAGTCTGAGACCCATCGTTTTGCATATCGGTCGTCTTGGAATTAAATTCTGAGTTGATTTATCGATATCCGTCTGTCTGTATATGTAATTTTGTGCACAAAGTACAGCTCGCAATTTAAGTCCGATCGTCCTCAAATTTGGCATAGGGCCGTTTCTTGGGACACAGACAATCGCTATTGGTTTTGGAAAAAATCGGTTCAGATTTAGATATAGCTGCCATATATATTTATCCCCGATTTGGTCATAGCTAGCGTGTTTATCAACCGATTTTCTTGAAATATCGTACATCCAAATATTTTATGGGTCTCGAAAATCTTGCAAAATATCAGCCAAATCGGTTCAGATTTATATATAGCTTCCATATATATTTTTCGTCCGATTTAGACTCATATGACCACAGAGGCCAAAGTTTTCTACCGATCTTCGTGAAATTTTGCACAGAGGGTAGAATTGACATTCTACCAATGCTTGATAAATTTGATTGAAATCGGTTCAAATTTAGATATAGCTCCCATATATATCTTTCGTCCGATTTGAACTTATATGGCCACAAAAGCCAGGGTTTTGCTTCCAACAATTGTGAAGTAGTTGATATGGTAACACAAATTTTTGCCTACATAGGGGTGAAGGGTATAATACAGTCAGCACCGCCCGACTTTAGACTTTAGTTACTTGTTTTTAATTGAAATGTCTTCAATTACAGAAATGATAGTATCAATTAAAAAATTAATTGAAAGTCAATTAAAAAATTAATCGATCTAATTAAAAAATTAATTGATACTATTACTTTTTGTTTCAATTAAAAAAATTGTTGAATCAATTAAATTTATAATCGAATGTTTTTTAAAAACTCAATTAAAACATTAATTGGAAAAAACTCCTAAAATTTATTTCAGTGTATATTTGTTGTTCCGGACTTTCCATAGAATAAAGCTCCAACTAGTGGAAATATCGACATGGCTAAATAATATATAACAACCCACAATTGACCTCATAATTTGGCGAGGTCTAACTAATAATCCTTGTAAAATCGCCACTGCTAAGTAGCAAAATTTTTAAATATTACTCAAATTATCCTATATCTCGAATACATATGTATCGCCCGATAAATCATAAATGCTCGTTTGTACAATTGCATTAAAATTGTTCTAGCTTTATATTTCGCATATTTTTTACTCACATTGTGTTCCACCCCAGGGTATTGGCTGAATTAAATTTAAAATCTATAGATTTTGTAGAAGTCTTAAAAATTTCTTCCAGACCAGGTCAAATTTAACGGATTTGATATAGTATCGAAAATGTGGATTTACAAAGTGGTGCAGTGTATAATATAGTCGACTTTATATTTTCCTTTCTTGTTTTGTCTATAGAGACCACCCTCAACATTCCCTGAAAATTTACAAAAAATTGGGAATTTTTTTCTCAGAGTTTTAAAGCGTCGGACAATGGGCAATGGACAATTCCCCTCCCAAGCAAAATATTGCAAAAAAAGTAAGCGTATTATTTTCTTTAGACCGCTCAACTTTAGGTTTCTCACTGTGCCTTAAAAAAGTCGGATAAATGGGAGGTCCCATACACGACAAAATATCGAAAAATGATGTAACGGATCTTTGCTTACACGCCACCCACAACCTTTCCTGAAAATTCCATTCAAATCGGAGAACTACGGCCCAAGGCGTGCAAGGGGGAGGGGAGTGAGATAGATCTTCGATTTTATGAAAAAATATAAAATTCATTTTCTTTCATTGCAAAAAATAATTTTTCTTTTCAAATTTTGTATGAAATTTTTCCCAGCTTAATAAAACTTTCTTTATTTCTACTATAACTCAAAAACTTTACGGTAATTAACAAGTTCTTTTATGAGGAAGGCTAACTAAATTTTGTTTTGACTCAAAAACTTTAAAACAAAATAAAAATTACTTTGACAATAGTTGTACAAATACTTCGTAACAAATGGGAATTTCCTTATCTAACATTTGGTTCCGGTGGAAAGTATTTTTTCTTTGAGTGTATGAACTGGGTATAAACTTGTACGACAATATTGAAAAAAATAATAACGTAGAGTTTTTAAAAGATCAAGCGCCTTCATTAGTTTCTGCCTCTTTTAATCGATCCTGTTCATTTTTATCAGTTATAAAAATTGCGATGTAGATGCTGAATATAAACACAGACCTGTGTGCATTTGTTTTCAAGGAATGCCCACAATACACATATTTGACAGGAAACCTATGTGTACGTGTTATAGACCTCTTATCTCTTTCATCCAAATTGAGTGTTCACCCCATACAGCTCAGGTACTACAGAACGGGAGGTTTTCTGTTAAAGCTACTAATTCAATTAGTTAATGCCATATTATCTTTAACTTCATCTGTTTTGCAGTAATGTTCTCTGGTAGCGGTTAAGACATCTGTCCAATGACAGGTACATATCTAATGCAGACATATGTCTGGCGGTTTATATAAATATTTAAGAAATTGAAGAGAAAAAACGAAACCAAAAAGAATACAGAAGATGGGAAATTGGCTGGTGTCACATCAAATTTACGGTGCGAGGTATATGAATATGTTCGTAATTTTTTAATTACATTTTTTCACAAGCAATGTTAAATTTAGATAGAGTACTAAGTAAAGGTTTACATTTTCCCGCTATTTTTATTATATACTAGCTGGGCCCCGTCCGTGTGGTTGTCGCCAAATTTTCCTTTTATTTTGGACAGCCTCTCGACGAAACTCAAAATCACTGTTTATACCCTTCACACCTACTGTGATACAGGGTACGATAATAAGTTTCTGCATTTGTATGTAGCGCCAAGAAGTACCAGTCACAGACCCATCGTTTAGTATACCGATCGTCATAGAATTAAATTCTGAGTCGATTTAGCGATGTCCGTCTGTCGATGTATTTTTGTGTACAAAGTATAACTCGCAGTTTAGGTCAGATTATCCTCAAATTTGGTACAAGGTCTTATTTCCACACAAAGACAATTGCTATTGATTTTGGAAAACATCTTTCAGATTTATATATGTAGTTGCCATATATAGTTATGATCGATCTGCTCATAATTGGCGTGTCTATCAACCGGTCATCTTAAAATTCCGTACAACCAAATATTTTGGGAGTCTCGTAGTAGTAAATCTGCAAATTCATGATTTATTACAGTAGACTCCGAATGCAAAATTTTAATTTTAGCAAAGTTTGTTGCTTTGGGTTTTTATAAAATTTCAATGCATCTTTGGTTTTGAGCACAAACACATAATTTCTAATTTGATTTTCTTTTCATGGTCAATTTAAACTCTAGACATCGCACACAAATATTTAAATTTTCCCACGACTTTATGTTTTTATTGCATGTTTGAAATCACTTTTTGTATAGTTATTGTTCTTGAAAACTATTATTGAAAATTCATTTCTATCCAACACGTTTTTTCTATCAATTTTATCTATTCAATTTACCATTTCTTTTCTGTTGTTTGTTTTTATTTACTTGGTATCCAGTTTCAAAAATTTCAGTCTTCTTTTTAAATATTTTTTTTCCATTCTCCCAAAATTTTAAAAATCAAAGCCTACTTTTTCCTCACAGTAATTTTCATTTTTTTTTTAACAAATTTGGAAAATCAAGGCTTGCTGGTATTTTAAAAGTAATTCAACGAATTTAGATAGTGCAAGCAAAGACATGTTTGATTTATCAGAAATCACAGAATATTATTCACCATTTAACCAATGCACTATGGGCTAAATTTTAGCGGCATAAATACTTCCCATCTAGTTAGCTTCACAAAATTTGGTGAGTGGATTTGTAGTTATAAACAAGTAAGGAAAGTCTAAAGTCGGGCGGGACCGACTATATTATACCCTGCACCACTTTGTAGATCTAAATTTTCGATACCATATCACCTCCGTTAAATGTGTTAGGGGCTATATATAAAGGTCCCAAATACATACATTTAAATATCACTCGATCAGGACAGAATTTGATAGACTTCTACAAAATCTATAGCCTCAAAATTTAAGTCGGCTAATGCACTAGGGTGGAACACAATGTTAGTAAAAAAATATGGGAAACGTTTAAATCTGAAGCAATTTTAAGGAAACTTCGAAAAAGTTTATTATGATTTATCGCTCGATATATATGTATTAGAAGTTTAGGAAAATTAGAGTCATTTTTATAACTTTTCGATTAATCAGTGGCGATTTTACAAGGAAAATGTTGATATTTTGACCATTTTTGTCGAAATCAGAAAAACATATATATGGGAGCTATATCTAAATCTGAACCGATTTCAACCAAATTTGGCACGCATAGCAACAATGCTATTTCTACTCCCTGTGCAAAATTTCAACTAAATCGGAGTTAAAAATTGGCCTCTATGGTCATTTGAGTGTAAATCGGGCGAAAACTATATATGGGAGCTATATCTAAATCTGAACCGATTTCAACCAAATTTGGCACGCATAGCAACAATGCTAATTCTACACTCTGTGCAAAATTTCAACTAAATCTGAGCAAAAAATTGGCCTCTGTGGTCATATGAGTGTAAATCGGCCGAAAGCTATATATTGGAGCTGTATCTAAATCTGAACCGATTTCAACCAAATTTGGCACGCATAGCTACAATGCTAATTCTACTCCCTGTGCAAAATTTCAACTAAATCGGAGCAAAAAATTGGCCTCTGTGGTCATATGAGTGTAAATCGGGCGAAAACTATATATGGGAGCTATATCTAAATCTGAACCGATTTCAACCAAATTAGGCACGCACAGCTACAATGCTAATTATACTCCCTGTGCAAAATTTCAACCAAATTGGGGTAAAACTCTGGCTTCTGGGACCGTATTAGTCCATATCGGGCGAAAGATATATATGGGAGCTATATCTAAATCTGAACCGATTTCAATAAAATTTGGCACACTTGACTATAGTACTAATTGTTCTTCTTGTGCAAAATTTTAAACAAATTTGGGTAAAACTCTGGCATCTGGGGCCATATAAGTCCATATCGGGCGAAATATATATATGGGAGCTATATCTAAATCTGAACCGATTTCTTCCAAAATCAATAGGGATCTGTTCTGAGCCAAAACACATACTTGTGCCAAATTTTAAGTCGATTGGACTAAAACTGCGACCTAGACTTTGATTACAAAAATGTGTTCACGGACAGACGGACAGACGGACATGGCTATATCGACTCAGGAGCCCACCCTGAGCATTTCTGCCAACGACACCATGTGTCTATATCGTCTCCTTCTGGGTGTTGCAAACATATGCACTAACTTATAATACCCTGTTCCACAGTGTGGAGCAGGGTATAAAAAATGACCCGCACATTTTTTTCTAAAACTATAAACACCTCGACTTTAAATACCTCGAAAAACGGTGTTATTTGTTTTTACATCCTTCAGGAAAGTTGTAGCTTAAGTCGGAAAAATGTCATCTTCATGCAAAAAACCCCAAAAATGTCGAAAAATTACAATTTGATCGGTTTTCCTACTACAGCTCATGAACTATTGATATTTCTACCAAACAATCCAGGTAAGAAATGTAGCATATATAATTATGAACAACTTTTTAGTACGCTGAAAGTTCATATGACTACTCCTTAACAAAATTTTTGTGCATTTTTGCTACTACAGCTCCTACTACAGATCATGAAATATTGAACATTTTACCAAACAATTCAGGTATGATATGTAGCCTATATAATATGAACAACTTTCTAGTACGCTCAAAGTTCATAGGACTACTCCTTAATAAAATTGTTTGCACTTTTATGTTTATTTATTTGTTTTTTAATCCAAACATTTTAAAACGTTTAGTGACTTTCCGAGTAAATTGATGTTTTTATACCCTCCACCATAGGATGGGGGTATTTTAACTTTATCATTCCGTTTGTAACACATCGAAATATGTTGTAACAGGTTGGCTGATAAGTCCCCGGTCTTACATATAGATGGCGTCGCTAGTATTAAATGCATATTATTATACCCACCACCATAGAATGGTGACGGGGGTATAATAAGTTTGTCATTCCGTTTGTAACACATCGAAATATCGATTTCCGACTATATAAAGTATATATATTCTTGATCAGGGAGAAATTCTAAGACGATATAACGATGTCCGTCTGTCCGTCTGTCCGTCTGTCTGTCTGTCTCTCTGTCTGTCTGTCTGTCTGTTGTAATCACGCTACAGTCTTCAATAATGAAGCAATCGTGCTGAAATTTTGCACAAACTCGTCTTTTGTCTGCAGGCAGGTCAAGTTCGAAGATGGGCTATATCGGTCCAGGTTTTGATATAGTCCCCATATAAACCGACCTCCCGATTTGGGGTCTTGGGCTTATAGAAATCGTAGTTTTTATCCAATTTGCCTGAAATTTGAAATCTAGAGGTATTTTATGACCATAAAGAGGTGTCCCAAAAATGGTGAGTATCGGTCCATGTTTTGGTATAGCCCCCATATAGACCGATCTCCCGATTTTACTTCTTGGGCTTATAGAAACCGCAGTTTTTATTCAATTTACCTGAAATTGGAAATCTAGAGGTATTACAGGACCACAAATACGTGTGCCAACAATTGTGAGTATCGGTCCATGTTTTGGTATGGTCCCCATATAAAACGACCTCCCGGTTTGGGGTCTTGGGCTTATAGAAACCGTAGTTTTTATCCAATTTGTCTGAAATTGGAAATCTAGAGGTATTTTAGGACCATAAAGAAGTGTGCCAAAAATGGTGAGTATCGGTCCATATTTTGGTATAGCCCCCATATAGACCGATTTCCCGATTTTACTTCTTGGGCTTCTAGAATCCGAAGTACTTATCTGATTTGCCTGAAATTGTAAATATTCTGGTATTTTAGGCTCACAAAAACGTGTATCGGATTAAGTTTTTATCGGTCCATTTGGTAATGCCTCCATATAGACCGACTTCACTTCTTGAGGGTGTAGAAGGCGCACTGATCATGAAAATTGCTTGAAACTCAATGTAAAATTTCCAGATTTTACTTCTACAGATTTAAAATTTCAAATCAAGACGTTATTTTATAATTTTCTTGCACACTTACAAGAGATGTTAATGATTCCTCTAAAACTCAAACAAAAATGGTTCTTATAAATCCAGAATCTGATATAGTCCTCATAGGTGAAATCTTTAAATTTATCTTCGGGAAGTGTCCTCAAGTCCTCAAGCCCTCCTGAAATTTCAAAGGAAACCCTAATATTTGGTTCATGGTGGTGGGTATTTAAGATTCGGCCCGGCCGAACTTAGTGCTGTATATACTTGTTTTTATATAGTACCAACCTTCAAATGATTCGTGTCAAAATTTGACGTCTGTAAGTCAATTAGTTTGTGAGATAGAGCGTCGTTTGTGAAGCAACTTTTGTTATTGGGAAAAAAATGGAAAAAAGGAATTTCATTTTTTGATAAAATACTGTTTTCTGAAGGGAAAAAATACGGTGGAAGCAAAAACTTGGCTTGATAATGGGTTTCCGGAATCTGCCCTAGGGAAATCAACAATAATTGATTGGTATGCAAAATTCAAGCGTGGTGAAATGAGCCCGGAGGACGGTGAACGCAGTTGACGCCCGAAAGAGGTGGTTACCGACGAAAACATCAAAAAAATCCACAAAATGATTTTGAATTACCTTAAAATGAACTTGATCGAGATAGCAGAGGCCTTAAAGATATCAAAGGAACGTGTTGGTCATATCATTCATCAATATTTGGATATGCGGAAGCTCTGTGCAAAATGGGTGCCGCGCGAGCTCACATTTGACCAAAAACAACAACGTGTTGATGATTCTGAGCGGTGTTTGCAGCTGTTAACTCGTAATACACCCGAGTTTTTCCGTCGATATGTGACAATGGATGAAACATGGCTCCATCACTACACTCCTGAGCCCAATCGACAGTCGGCTGAGGAGACAGCGACCGGTGAACCGTCTCCGAAGCGTGGAAAGACTCAAAAGTCCGCTGGCAAAGTAATGGCCTCTGTTTTTTGGGATGCGCATGGAATAATTTGTATCGATTATCTTGAGAAGGGAAAAACCATCAATAGTGACTATTATATGGCGTTATTGCAGCGCTTGAAGGTCGAAATCGCGGCAAAACGGCCCCATATGAAGAAGAACAAGTATATAAAGCAGTAAGTTCGGCCGGGCCGAATCTTAAATACCCACCACCCTGTATCAAAAATTATAGTTTCCTGTGAAAATTTCAGGGGGATTTGATGACAAGCAGATCAGTTCAACCAGTACACTTCCCGAAGATAAATTCAAAGATTTTACCTATGAAGACTAGATCAGATTCTGGATTTATAAGAACCATTTTCAGCACACCTCTTTAGGGTTTTAAAATACCTCTAGATTTCTAATTTCAGGCAAATTGGATAAAAACTACAGATTTTAGTCGCCCAAGAAGTAAAAACTGGAGATCGGTCAATATGAGGGCTATACCAAAACATGGACCGATACTCATCATTTTCGGCACACCTATTTATGGTGCTAAAATACCTCTAGATTTCCAATTTCAGGCGCATTGGATAAAAACTACGGCTTCTATAAGCCCAAGACCCCATATCGGAAATCGGCCTATATGGGGGATATACCAAAACCTGGACCGATAGTCACCATTTTTGGCACACCTATTTACGGTCCTAAAATACCTCTAGATTTCAAATTTCAACCAAATTGGATAATAACTACGGATTCTAGAAGCCCAAGAAGTAAAATCGGGAAATCGGTCTATATGGGGGGTATACCTAAACATCAACCGATAGTCACCTTTTTTGGCACACCTGTTTATGGTGCTAAAAATGCTCAGGCGAATTGGATAGAAACTACCGATTCTAGAAGCCCTAGAAATATAATCGGGGGATCGGTCTATATGGAGGCTATACCAAAACATGGACCGATAATCACCATTTTTGGCATACCTCTTTCTGGTCCTAAAATACCTCTAGATTTCCATTTTCAGGCGAATTGGATAGAAACTAAGGTTTTTATAAGCCCAAGACCCCAAATCGGGAGGTCGGTTTATATGGGGGCTATATCAAAACTTGAACCGATATAGCCCATCTTCGAACTTGACCTGCCTGCAGACAAAAGACGAGTTTGTGCGAAATTTCAGCACGATTGCTTTATTATTGAAGACTGTAGCGTGATTACAACAGACAGACAGCCAGACAGACAGACGGACATCGCTATATCGTCTTAGAATTTCTCCATGATCAAGAATATATATACTTTATATAGTCGGAAATCGATATTTCGATGTGTTACAAACGGAATGACAAACTTATTATACCCCGTCACCATTCTATGGTGGTGGGTATAAAAAAGTGTTGTTCCACCAAGAAAGACAACGCACCGTGCCACAAGTCATTGAGAACGATGGCAAAAATTCATGAATTGGGCTTCGAATTGCTTCCCCACCCACCGTATTTTCCAGATCTGGCCCCCAGCGACTTTTTCTTGTTCTCAGACCTCAAAAGGATGCTCGCAGGGAAAAAATTTGGCTGCAATGAAGAGGTTATCGCCGAAACTGAGGCCTATTTTGAGGCAAAATCGAAGGTGTACTACCAAAATTGTATCAAAGTATGAAAGGTCGTTATAATCGTTGTATCGCTCTTGAAGGAAATTATGTTGAATAATAAAAACGAATTTTGACAAAAAAAAAAAATGTGTTTTTCTTTGTTAGACCGGGGACTTATCAGCCAACCCGTTATAGCCCCCATATAAACCGATCCACAGATTTGGTTTGCGGATCCTCTAAGAGAAGCAAATTTCTTCCGATCCGGGTGAAATTTGGTACATGGTATTAGTATATCGTCTCCAATAACCATGCAAAAATTGGACCATATCGGTCCATAATTATATATAGCCCCCATATAAACCGTTCTCCAGATTTCACCTCCGGAGGAGAAAAATTCATCCGATCCGGTTCAAAATTGGGACGTGATCTTAGTATATGACCGCTAACAACCATCCCAAAAATGGTCCATATCGGTCCATAATTATATATAGCACCCATATAAACCGATCCCCAGATTTGACCTCCGGAGCCCCTTGGAGGGGCAAAACTCATCCGATCTGGTTCAAATTTGGAACGTGGTGTTAGTATATGGCCGCCAACAACCATACCAAAATTAGTCCATATCGGTCCTTAGTTATATATAGCCGATCCCCAATCACACAAAAATTGGTACATAACGGTTCATAATTATGGTTGCCACTCGAGCCAAAAATAATCTACCAAAATTTTATTTCTGTAGAAAATTTTGTTAAAATTTTTATTTCTATAGAAAATTTTCTCAAAACTTTATTTCAATAGAAAATTTTGTCAAAATATTATTTGTAAAGAAAATTTTGTTAAAATTTTATTTCTATAGAAAATGTTGTCAAAACTTTATTTCAGTAGAAAAACATTGCATTAAACAACATTGCATTAAAGTCTTAGTTTTAATATTTTTATTTTTATTTTCATTATAATTTCGGTTTATTTTCAACAAGCGCTGTGGTTGCAGATGTTTTAAACAGCACTGTATATGGGGGCGATATCTAAAATGTATCGCATTTTTTAGCCAAATACCAAATTTCATCAAAAACCGCTAATAATTACGATCGGATCTTACGAAATATATATTCATTGACAGACAGATAGACGGTGCTAGATCGACTCAGGAGGTGATTCTGAGAAGATCGGTATACATTTTCTGAGGTCTAAAATCTATATTTCTGGTAGGCACATTGTTTTGCAGATCAAAGTTATTATGCCCTGACCACTAAAGGGTGATACGGTCAAAATTTGGTCAAAGGAAAACGCGTGTAAATCGGTGAAATCGTTTATTTAAACAATCAAATTAAATTTATTTTTCAAGTTCAATTAGTATAAAATTCAGGAAAAATATTCAGTTAGGCTTTCGCTTTTCCAAATCCGAATTGCCGGGCCTCACGCTTGACACCTGCCATCAGATTTTGTACAGCCACCTTGTCCACCTTCTTCGCCGCAGAAAGCCAGTTTGCCTTGAACTGCTGCTCGTCCTTAGCAGTTTTTTTTTTTGTCTTCTTTAGGTTCCGCTTGACAATAGCCCAGTATTTCTCAATTGGGCGGAGCTCTGGCGTGTTGGGAGGGTTCTTGTCCTTGGGAACCACCTGCACGTTGTTGGCGGCGTACCACTCCATGGCCTTTTTACCGTAATGGCAAGATGCTAAATCCGGCCAAAACAGTACGGAACAACCGTGTTTCTTCAGGAAAGGCAGCAGACTTTTATTCAAACACTCTTTCACGTAAATTTCTTGGTTGACAGTCCCGGAAGCTATGAAAATGCTGCTTTTCAAGCCACAGGTACAAATGGCTTGTCAAACCAGATATTTCTTTGCGAACTTTGACAGTTTTATGTGCTTGAAAATATCTGCTACCTTTCCCCTTCCTTTTGCCGTATAAAACTCATGTCCCGGAGGCTGCTTGTAGTCGGCGTTGACGTAGGTTTCGTCGTCCATTACCACGCAGTCAAACTTCGTCAGCATCGTCGTGTACAGCCTCCGGGATCGCGCTTTGGCCGTCGTATTTTGTTTATCATAGCGATTTGGAGTCACTACCTTCTTGTAAGTCGATAGTCCGGCTCGTTTTTTGGCTCGATGCACGATGCGCGAGCAAAATTTTGATACGCTGCTCTTCTTGCTTGGACGGCATTTTGACAACTGAAGAGTGAATTCCAAAATCAAAATAGGAGCAACATTCTACACACACACCTTCAAAATGAGGGGTGTTCAGGTTTGAAATGCAAAATTGAAAGAAATACGTCAAGTTTATATTGACCAAATTTTGACCGTATCACCCTTTATGTTGAATAAAATTCATATTTTAATTGTAATAAATATAATAATCTAATTTAATTTTAATACTTGACATACTCTATATTTTATTTCTTTTCAGACCAATATATTGCTGTGCTAGAAACGAAATAACAAAGTAAGTACATTCCTTTTCACATTGTTGAGATTTGAAGGACTATGTAAAAATGGGTATACAAAATGGTAATGACAATTTTTAAATGTTCCTCGTCAATTATGTTAAACTATATCAACATACGAGTAGTTATTTATAGATGTTAATATGTTCATAACAAATAGTCAAACACTTGACCCTACCTTTAACTACTTTTAGTGAATTTTATTAATAACAAACATTAATCGCTTAGCATTTTATTCAATATTAAGAAAACCTTTCAATCATTTAATTTGTGTCACTAGCACGCGCCACATAACAATCAATTATTTTGAGCGAACCCATATTTATGTTGTCTGTTGTACTTTGAAGTCGTCTATTTGTATTGATTTTATTAAAACCCTTCCACAATAGCTCTCGACCTGCATTATATGTCATTATCATAGCTCTGTTAAGTACTTCGTTAATTAATTTATTTTATCAGGAAACCCTTGAACATTAATATGTCCCAATAAGTGTTCACAGAATGAATTGATATTGTATTTGTGAAATACCTTTATACCTAGCCATTTGTGAAGCATTCGTATTCGAGTGGATATAACAAAACATCATCATCAACCACAGCACTTGAATAAAATAATAAAATTGGAATATTATTGTCATCATACGAAATGATATGCATATTTTTCAAGATACTATAGGTAATGTAATAATAAAGGTTGACAAAGTTTTTCTTGAATCAACTTAGTGTGGTGGGAGTATATTACTATTGTCATGACATTTGTAATTGGAGAACATTTTATCTGAAATCACAGTTTGGTAAAAAAACTATTGGGCCATATGAATTGAAAGCCTTAGGCCCTTATGTGGAAAATCATTAATGTAAGGATACGACAAAAACAAATTAAAATCTAATAGTCAGATATAAGAAACAAGCAAATCAATCCAGTCTAGGCCAAAACGAGTATATATGGCCGAAAGGTTGCTCAGACCGAATCTTATGTACATCCACCATGGATTGCATACATAGATCTACTAACGACTGCCATCCACAAGCGAAATCTTGGGGTTGTGGTAACAGTTGTCGATGGTAAGATATTTTTATAGGGGTTATCTATAATTATTAACCGATATACATCAATTTTCCCATTATTATAAAGAGCATACACCCTCAAAAAAATCGCTTCTGTAACATATACCCCAAACACATTTTGCTTCAAGCATATATATTTTCAGGATTGGTGCAAACAAAATATTGTTTGTATTGTTCAAACATATTATGTTTCACCTTAGGGCATACGTTGGTAGTAAAAAAATTTAATGAAATTTTCTTTGTGTGGATATATTTTTAAGGCGCCAATTGGTTACTTCCATTATTTTACTTGCAACATACTCTCCAGGTCTCTCTTTCTAAACACATATATGTTTATAGGCTATTTCCAAATTAATATATGTTTGCATCTATATATATTTACAAACATTTTATGTCACAAACATAATATGTTTTATGTCACAAACATAATAATGTTCAACCGGATTGAATGAAGTTTGCTCCGACAGGATGCTCATGAAGTCAAATTTTTGGGTCGGGTTCTATGGGGGCTGTAAACAGTGTAGCAGATATGCTTCGACTTCATTTCTTAACAGATTTATTTCTATGACAGTTCATTGTATTGTTTACATGCTTACAAATCAGAAATAAAGTTATTTGTGATGAAATTCAAGCATCATTGCTTTATATTTGAGTGGAAACCCCCCAAGTGAATGTCGTTAGAGCTTTCAGCATTTAAATGTTAATAAATGTCTTATTTATTGTTTCTCTTTACGCATCGCGTCAAAAAAGTGGACGGTAATAACACTAGGTGTGATCCGAAATGTGATATTAGATGTGATCCAAATACACGCCGCAGTGGTAGCCAACTTCCTCGTGGGCAGAACATATCTCGAGAACGGATGCAACACATTGAGCTTGGACTAAAGCCATTGTTCCAGCAAGTGCCTGGAGGTTCGGCTAGGCCGAATCGCATGTTCCCTCCATTACGAATTGCATACAAACATAAGGTAGAGCTTTATTTCTTAACACACCCTTATCAGTTTTAAAATATTCCACTGTCAGAATAAATTTCTATATAAACCAATATATTTCTTGACCGGTTTATATAGAGTAGTCTGTAAATAATTAAGAACTGATATGAACCAATTTTCACATGGTAGTTAGAGGGCAAAATTTTAACATGATTGGATGAAATTTACTCCTCCAAAAGGGTCCGGAAGTCAAATCTGGTATACATGGGGGCAACATATTATTATGAAACGATATGGACCGATAGCACCCATCCTATGGTGAAGGGTATGCAATGTGGGCCAATTGCGGTTTTAAAACCAGGAAAATTTAATGCCGTGTTGTAGTTTTTAACTGCAGCTCGCGAAATTACATCCTCTCATAACAGAAAAAATTAACTAAAAGTGAAGAAGGAAACCATGTTAACTTCATGCTAACTTCTGAACGAAACAATCTATTGACTTCAAACTTGGCACAAGTAGTTGTTATTGATGTAGGTCGGATGGTATTACAAATGGGCCATATTGGTCCACTTTTACATATAGCCCCCATATAAACCAACGCCTGCTTTGGCTTGCGGATCCTCTTGGTGGAGCAAAATTCATCTGATCCGGTTGAAATTTGGTAAGTTGTGTACGTATATGGTCTCTAACAGCCATGCAAAAATTGGTCCATATCGGTCCATAATTATATATAGCCTCCACATAAACCGATCCCCAGATTTGACCTCCGGAGCCTCTTGGAGGAGCAAAATTCATCCGATCCGGTTGACATTTGGTACGTGGTGTTAGTATAGGGTCTCTAACAACCATGCACAACTTGGTCCATACCCGTCCATAATTATATATAGCCCCCATATAAATCTATCCTCATATTTGGCCTCCGGAACATCTTGGAGGAGCAAATTTCATCCGATGTGGTTGAAATTTGGTACATTGCGCTAGTATATGGCGAACAGTCATGCAAAAATTGGTCCATATCGGACTATAGTTATATATAGCCGATCGCCAATCACACAAAAATTGGTCCATATCGCCAAAAATAATCTGCCAAAATTTTATTTCTATATAAAATTTTGTCAACATTTTATTTCTATAGAAAATTTTCTCAAAATTTTATTTCTATAGAAAATTTTCTTTAAAATTTATTTCTGCAGAAAATTTTCTCAAAATTTTATTTCTATAGAAAATGTTGTCAACATTTTATTTCTATAGAAAATTTTATCAAAACTTTATTTCTATAGAAAATTTTGTCAAAATTCTATTACTATAGAAAATTTGTCAGCATGTTATTTCTATAGAAAATTTTATCAAAATCTTATTACTATACAAATTTTTTTCAAAATTTTATTTCTATAGAAAATTTTGTTAAAATTTTATTTCTATAGAAAATGTTGTCAAAATTGTACTTCTATAGAAAGTTTTATTTCTTTATAAAATTTTGTCAAAATTTTATTTCTATAGAAAATTTTGTCACAATTCTATTACTATAAATGACAAACTTATTATACCCCCGTCACCATTCTATGGTGGTGGGTATAAAAATTTCGTCAAAATTGTATTACTATACAAAATTTCGCAAAATTTTATTAGTATAAAAAATTTCGTCAAAATTTTATTTCTATAGAAAATTTTGTCAAAATTGTATTTCTATAGAAAATTTTGTCAAAATTTTATTTCTATAGAAAATTTTGTCAAAATTTTATTTCTATAGAAAATTTTTTTCAAAATTTTATTTCTATAGAAATATTTCTATAGAAAATTTCGTAAAAATTTAATTTCTATAGAAAATTTTGTCAAATGTTTATTGCTATAGAAAATTTTGTCAAAATTTTATTTCTATAGAAAATTTTGTCAAAATTGTATTTCTATAGAAAGTTTTATTTCTTTAGAAAATTTTGTCAAAATTTTATTTCTATAGAAAATTTTGTCTCAATTTTATTAATATAAAAATTTCGTCAAAATTTTATTAGTATAAAAAATTTCGTCAAAATTTTATTTCTATAGAAAATGTTGTCAAAATTTTATTTCTATAGAAAATTTTGTCAACATTTTATTTCTATAGAAAATTTTCTCAAAATTTTATTTCGATAGAAAATTTCGTCAAAATTTTATTTCTATAGAAAATTTTGTCAAATGTTTATTGCTATAGAAAATTTTGTCAAAATGTAATTTCCATAGAAAATTTTGTCTAAATTTTATTTCTATAGAAAATTTTGTCAAACTGAATTATATACGTATTTTATCGGCCTTTTTTATACCCACCACCATAGAATGGTGACGGGGGTATAATAAGTTTGTCATTCCGTTTGTAACACATCGAAATATCGATTTCCGACTATATAAAGTATATATATTCTTGATCAGGGAGAAATTCTAAGACGATATAACGATGTCCGTCTGTCTGTCTGTTGTAATCACGCTGCAGTCTTCAATAATGAAGCAATCGTGCTGAAATTTTGCACAAACTCGTCTTTTGTCTGCAGGCAGGTCAAGTTCGAAGATGGGCTATATCGGTCCAGGTTTTGATATAGTCCCCATATAAACCGACCTCCAGGTTTGGGGTCTTGGGCTTATAGAAACCGTAGTTTTTATCCAATTTGTCTGAAATTGGAAATCTAGAGGTATTTTAGGACCATAAAGAGGTGTGCCGAAAATTGTGAGTATCGGTCCATATTTGGGTATAGCCCCCATATAGACCGATCTCCCTATTTTACTTCTTGGGCTTATAGAAACCGCAGTTTTTATTCAATTTACCTGAAATTGGAAATCTAGAGGTATTGTAGGACCACACATACGTGTGCCAAAAATTGTGAGTATCGGTCCATGTTTTGGTATGGTCCCCATATAAAACGACCTCCCGATTTGGGGTAGAAACCGTAGTTTTTATCCAATTTGTCTGAAATTGGAAATCTAGAGGTATTTTAGGACCATAAAGAGGTGTGCCGAAAATGGTGAGTACCGGTCCGTATTTTGGTACAGCCCCCATATAGATCGATCTCACAATTTTACTTCTTGGGCTTATAGACACCACAGTTTTTATTCAATTTACCTGAAATTGGAAATCTAGAGGTACTATAGAACCGTAAAGAGGTGTGCCAAAAATGGTGAGCATAGGTCCATGTTTTGGTATGGTCCCCATATAAACCGATTTCCCGATTTTACTTCTTGGGCTTCTAGAATCCGAAGTTTTTATTCTATTTGCCTGAAATTGGAAATCTAGAGGTATTTTAGGACCATAAAGAGGTGTGCCGAAAATGGTGAGTATCGGTCCATATTTTGGTATAGCCCCCATATAGACCGATTTCCCGATTTTACTTCTTGGTCCATTTGGTAATGCCTCCATATAGACCGACTTCACTTCTTGAGGGTGTAGAAGGCGCACTGATCATGAAAATTGCTTGAAACTCAATGTAAAATTTCCAGATTTTACTTCTACAGATTTAAGATTTCAAATCAAGACGTTATTTTATAATTTTCTTGCACACTTACAAGAGATGTTAATGATTCCTCTAAAACTCAAACAAAAATGGTTCTTATAAATCCAGAATCTTATATAGTCCCCATAGGTGACATCTTTAAATTTATCTTCGGGAAGTGTCCTCAAGTCCTCCTGAAATTTCAAAGGAAACCCTAATATTTGGTTCATGGTGGTGGGTATTTAAGATTCGGCCCGGCCGAACATAGTGCTGTATATACTTGTTTTGTTTAATATATACCCCGTATGGACTAACATACAATTTAGAAGATGGTGTTTATAAGTTTTAAGATACCTTGCCATCGGCAAGTGTTGCCGCCACCCAGGTAATTCGATTGTGGATGACAGTCTTTTGTAGAAGTTTCTACACAATCCATGGTGGAGGGTACATAAGAGTCGGCCGATCTTACGGCCGTATATACTATATTGATCTTATGTGAACGGTCAATGAACTTTATACCTATGTTTAGTTCATAAAAATAATAATGAACAAAAATAAGATAAATTTAGCGTGAGTTTGCGGATTATTTTTCTTTGTAGGTCATGGCACCAATCTATATGAGTAAAAACTAAGAGTTCGGTATCCACCTTATCAATCCAGCCAATTTTTCAATCAATAGTTGGAAGAATTTGGTTTGGTTTTCTGACTATAGATTCTAGATCAAATGATTTTCCATGTCTCCTTGTATATATTCTTGCTTCAACCCGTGTGTCCTCCTTCTGGGAAGCATGGATGAATGTTTTCAAATTTGTTGAAGATATGTTTTCCTAGCAAGTTCAAAGTGTCCGGTCACTTTAGATTAACTTAGAGTGTCACATAGTCGACTTCACCCTCTTCAACTTCAGTTCTTTCTTATTTGTTAGTATTTGAAATATTTCGATCGTTTATTACTTTACCATCCAATGTACTCCCGTTCCCTTTTAGGCGGCAATATTTTCTTAAAAAATATTAAGTCGTTATTGAGATATCAGTACTTCAAGTGAATGCATTTTCAATTGCTTTGGAATGTTTTCATTTAATTTCACATATCATCGCCATATTTCTATGGTATAAACCATAGATGAATTCAATAAGCACTTAACACAGATGACGAAGTACTTGGTAGTTTCCGTATCCAATTGCTGTAACATAAAACTTCCCAGCGTCAACTCAGCAAACGATGGGTAAACACTATGAAAAGCAGTCAAGTGTACCACTTGTGTCACCAAAACTAATATGAACGAATTATTTGTAAAAATAATAAACATTCGGAAGCCTAAATAAATAGCTCGGGGCAAATGTTCAGTAGAGCTCTGAAAGGTAGTGTTGTGGATGAAAGTGAAAGGGACCACCTATTGTGTTTTTTTTTATTTCTTTGTAAAGCTTTCCGCTGCTATAAATTAAAAATCATTGAGTTTGAAAAGAGGTTAAAAGCTTTCCAATATGCGGTATAATGCATAGTTAAATATTATAGATATTCGAAGTGTATTATTTGTTTTCAATAATTATGGAATATTATTTAGACTCTTAACCATACTAGGCCCTTTTTGTGTCATTGTCTTTCAAATGGAATTTATAATTGGAAATTATATGTTCGAAATATATCCAGAACACGAATCTTTGCATCATATTATCTGTCCAAAAAGTTCGACTTCAATATGGTCAAGCCTTTCGACGCATGCATTTACGTAGAAACAATCAATGGAGCCCTACCTAAGGTGGTAGTATGGGAAACTTCTACGCTACAAAATTATACAGTGTCTAGATCAACATTGAACGAACTTTGTCACCAATACTCTTTTCGATTCTTTACATACTGACCGGGTATTTAAGTGTTCAGCCATATCGTTGAGAGGTTGGCGTTTTCAAATCGAAGAAAACGAAGTTCAAGGTCTTTTTACTTGGAAATGAAAGTAGCCTTTATTCCCAGATACCCCATATTCATTACTGAGAATTAATCAGTATTTCAAAAAGGCAATTTTGAGGACCACGCACTTCGCTTTCTTTGTTTCCGATAAGAGCAATTTACTTCAAATTTCCTTGTTCTCGCCCTTTTCTCATTCAGGTGAAGGCCACTCTGCTTAAAAGCGAAAAAACTACTTTCCGGGGGTCTCACCGTTCATGTAGCCTTTACGTCTATTGGTTAAGGATCCCAAACATGATTCAAGAGGATAATGTTACTTGGTATATCTTCTCCTATAGGAGGGGGGTTATACTAACATTGTCATTCCGTTTGAAACATATCGAAATATTGGTCTAAAACCCTTTCTGAGGTATATATATCCTGGTCGTGGTAAATTTCTGAGTTGATTTAGCGATGTCTGTCCGGCTGTCCGTCCGTTGAAATCACGTTAACTACCGAACGAAAATGCTATCGACTTGACGCTTCGCAATGTAGTTGTAATTGTTGTAGGTCAGATGTATTGCAAATGGGCCACATTGAACCAGTTATTGGTAAAGCCCCCCATATAAACCCACCGCCAGATTTGGCTTGCAGAGCATCCAGGAGAAGAAAAATTCAACCGATCTGGCAATTTAGTACGTAATGTTAGTATATGCTGGGTACCAAAAATTGGACATATTTTCCTTACGGAGCCCCCAGAAAGTGTAAATCTCATCCGATCCGGTTGAAATTTGGTAGGTGATGTTAGTTCATTGGTTCATATCGTTCCATCATTATATATAGCCCCCATATAAACTCGTACCCAGCATTGATTTTCGGAGCTTCCTGGTGGTGCAAATTTCATTCGATCCCGTTGAAATTTCGCACGTGGTTTTGGTACATAACCTCTAATAATCATGCAACAATTTGTCCATGTTCGGGTATCTGAAGATATCAGATCTTAGCTGGGATAGCAGCGATCTGATTTCTCTAGGTAGCCGGCTCTCGTCGTAGCAGACATATGGGGATCCCAGCACAACGCTGCACTGTTAGGAATTATTGGCTTCTGAACCGACCTCCAATTCCACCCTCATTTTTAATTGACTATAGGTCTGAAGTCGAAACGGAAGCATAGTTTAGGTGGTCTGCCCACCTGCATTTTCTCATCTGCTGGGAGGTCACAGTGTTACCTCACCGAGTTCTGGAGTCTTGGAGTGACAACCAGTGACAATCTGCATCGCAATATTATGCACCGTTTGAAAATTCCTCCATAGATTTTCGATTATAAGGGGAGTCCAAACTGGGGCCAACCGTAGTTCTTTTGAACCGTCTCTTTACCACGCTGAAAAAAATATTTACGTGATATTAAAGATTACGCAACCTAAATTTTAGGATGCGAAATTAACAAAATATTAAGGACAAATTTCTTTAAAATAATGTAATTTTAATTAAAATAAAATTTATAATCTTTGCTTCAAAATTTTTTTCATTAAATTTAGGACACAAATTTTGTAAATTAACGCTAAAGTCGCATGTCTTTGAACTAAGGCTATTTTTCCTTAAAGTAAAGAAACACATCTTTTATTTAAAGAAATTTTCCTTAAATGAACTGAAATATTGAAACTTTAGATTTAAGATAAAAACGCTTCAAATATAGGCAAAGACTTAAAGGGTGATACGGTCAAAATTTGGTCAATATAAACTTGACGTATTTCTTTCAATTTTGCATTTAAAAAACCTGAACACTCCTCATTTTGAAGGTGTGTGTGTGTAGAATGTTGCTCCTATTTTGATTTTGGAATTCACTCTTCAGTTGTCAAAATGCCGTCCAAGCAAGAAGAGCAGCGTATCAAAATTTTGCTCGCGCATCGCGAAAATCCGAGCTACTCGCACGCAAAGCTGGCAAAATCGCTAAAAGTTGCCAAATCAACCGTTACAAATGTAATTAAAGTGTTTGGGGAACGTTTGTCGACAGCCAGGAAGTCTGGATCGGGGGGAAATCGAAAACCGGAAGCCGCTGAAACGACAAAGAGAGTTGCCGGTAGTTTCAAGCGAAACCCTAACCTCTCTCTCCGAGATGCCGTAAATAAGCTGGGTGTATCGTCTACAACCGTGCATCGAGCCAAAAAAAAGAGCCGGACTATCGACTTACAAGAAGGTATTGACTCCAAATCGCGATGATAAACAAAATACGACGGCCAAAGCGCGATCCCGGAGGCTGTACACGACGATGCTGACGAAGTTTGACTGCGACGACGAAACCTACGTCAAAGCCGACTACAAGCAGCTTCCGGGACAGGAGTTTTATACGGCAAAAGGGGAAAGGTAGCAGATATTTTCAAGCACACAAAACTGTCAAAGTTCGCAAAGAAATATCTGGTTTGGCAAGCCATCTGTACCTGTGGCTTGAAAAGCAGCATTTTCATAGCTTCCGGGACTGTCAACCAAGAAATTTACGTGAAAGAGTGTTTGAATAAACATCTGCTGCCTTTCCTGAAGGAACACGGTTGTTCCGTACTGTTTTGGCCGGATTTGGCATCTTGCCATTACGATAAAAAGGCCGTGGAGTGGTACGCCGCCAACAACGTGCAGGTGGTTCCCAAGGACAAGAACCCTCCCAACACGCCAGAGCACCGCCCAATTGAGAAATACTGGGCTATTGTCCAGCGGAACGTAAAGAAGGCCAAAAAAACTGCTAAGGACGAGCAGCAGTTCAAGGCAAACTGGCTTTCTGCGGCGAAGAAGGTGGACAAGGTGGCTGTACAAAATCTGATGGCAGGTGTCAAGCGTGAGGCCCGGCAATTCGGATTTGGAAAAGCGAAAGCCTAACTGAACATTTTTCCTGAATTTTATAATAATTGAACTTGAGAAAGAAATTTAATTTGATTTTTTAAATAAACGATTTCACCGATTTACACGCGTTTTCCCTTGACCAAATTTTGACCGTATCACCCTTTATTTTGAGGATTTAACGCCATTAGTTAAAAGTTTTTTTTTTTTTGAATTAAGAAAATATTTTCTACTTTGAAGTTTCCGTTATAATTGGATTTTTAAACTGCAGTGTAGGGTATGTACGTGAGTACCTTTATTAATTATTATTGGTATAGCCCCCATATAGACCGATCACCCGATTTTGCTTCTTGGGCGTCTAAAAACTGTATTTTCTATCCGATTTGCCTTAAATAGAAAATCTGGAGGTATTTTAGGACCATAAAAAGGTATGTCGCAAATGGTCCTTATCGGTCCATGTTTTGGTACAGTCTCCATATAGACCGATCTTCCGATTTTTATTCTTGGGATTCTATAAACGCTATTTATTACCCGATTTGCCTGAAATTGGAAATCTAGTGGTATTTTGGGACCCCAAATATGTGTACCGAAATTGAGGTGTATCCGTCCATTTTTTGCTTTAACCCCCATATAGACCCATCTCTCGATTTTACTTCTTGGGCGTCTAGAGACTATATTTTCTAGCCGATTTGCTTGAAATTGAAAATCTAGAGGTATTTTACGATCACAAATAGGTGTGTCGCAAATGGTGCCTATTGGTCCATATTTTGGTATAGCCCCCATATAGACCGATCTCCCGACTTTATTTCTTGGGCTTCTAGAATCCGTAGTTTTTATCCAAGTTGCCGGAAATTAGAAAGATAGACGTATCTTAGGACCATAAAGAGGTGTGTCGAGAATGGTCCGTATCGGTCCATGTTTTGGTATAGCCCCTATATAGACTGATCTCCCGATTTTACTTCTTGGGCTTCTAGAATTCGTTGTTTTCACCCAATTCGTCTGAAAGTGGAATTCTAGGGGTATTTGAGGAACATTAAGAGGTGGTAAGTATTGGTCCATGTTTTGTATATATAGCCCCCATATAGACCTAACTCCTGAATTTATTTCTAGGACTTCTGGAATCCGGCTGACCACAAATAGGTCGGCCGAATATGGTGTGTGTTGACCCATGTTTTAGTATAGCCTCCACATGACCGATCTCCAGATTTAACTCCTTGTGCTTCTAGAAACCGTAGTTTTTATCCCATTTGCACAAAAATGTAAATATACTGGAATTATAGACCCTCAAAAATCTGTATCGCAATTATTTGTACCGGTCCATTTGGCATCTATATAGACCGATTTAAATTCTTGAGGGTACACCCAAAGAAAAAATATTTTCCTCCGGAATGAAATTTTAGACAAACGAAATTCCCCTTTCGTATAAAGTATTTTCGTTTAGAGCACACTAATCCGAATTTTTGATAAGCGATTCAACGATTGTCTCTAAAATTTGTGTCAAAAGAGAACTTTGCTTGTCGAAAACTTCGTTCCTCAGAACAGAAAACACTTCTTTCAGTGTATAGCAGGCGCACTGATCATGAAAATTGCTTGAAACTGAACGTAAAATTTCCAGATTTTACTCATCGTATTCATTTAAATAATGGCGAAAAAAAATCTACAGATTTAAGATTTCAAATCAAGGCGTTATTTCATCATATACACGATATGTTTATGATTTCTTTAAAACTCAAACAAAATTGGTTCTCATAAATCCAGACTCTGATCAAGTCTTCATAGGTAGTATCTTTAAATTATTTCTTCGGTTGAACTGAATGGCTTGGGAGAAAAATTTTCATCAAGTAACCCGCTACGACGAAGAGTTTTCAAAGTAAACTATTATATATGATTCATGGTGGTGGGTATTTAAGATTCGGCCTGGCCGAACTTACTGCTGTATATACTTGTTTCGACTAAGTTTTACAAATTCTGTTCACAGTAGTTCATTGATCGTCTTTTACAATAATCGACCAATAATATTGACATATTTTCCAAAGTCAATTTATAAAGGGGCGGACGGACGGATGGACAGTCTGAGATAGATCAACTCGAAAATGTGGTGTTTAGGACTAACTTTGTCTATTAGCACTTTTTTCTGGAGGAATCCATACATTTATGTAGTGTAGGGTCATAAATTTCAATACTACTCAAATATAAACCGTCTTAAAAAACAATTCACAATTATTACCATTTATGAACGTTAAATTCTCATATACTTTAATGTGACTCTGCTTGTTCAATTCAACAAGACCCTTAACTATCTGCATATCGTGCTTGTGGGAAACCCTCTATGCAACTCTTTTTTCGTTTTCTACAAATTTTCATTTTCAGTGATTTGTTTTGTCATATAATTTGTTATGTCTTCGATAATCAAAATGTTTTTGGTAAATTGGCCAGTGACATGCTGTGGCGGTCTTATTCATCAAAGAAAAATCTCTACGTGTTCGGCAAATTAAAAACGAGTTTTCCAGCACACTCAGCTGCACAGTAATAATGAAGTAATCATTATGCAGATTGGAGACAAATTCGATGCATGTGCCGCATGTCTATTTCCCTGGGGGAATGATATTTCATCAATCATTGGGTCAGTCGGGCAGTCCAACGACGTCTTGTAATGTCCCAATAGACTACCACCATTATCTTCTAATTTCCTTCGTATCGTTGGACCAAAAAACTAGCCATTTTAAATATTTGTTTGCTTTTTAAATATGCAAATTGATAAAAGACGACAACGACAACAACCTTTTGTTTGCTTATGTAGAGCAAAACGAATTATGCATTTACAAAATGCTATTGACATTATTAGTTAGTTATAGTCACAGTCATAAATTTTGAGAGTAAGTTTCCATGTCGATTCTCTTTAAAATTGAACAATTTTAAATCAAAGAGTCTGATTTGTTTTGAGTCATTCCATGCAAATTGGTAACACATTTTACGTAGAAGAGCACTACTTCACAAGTTGTTCTAGGAGCCTTGATTCCACACGCAAAAGAACAATTCTTTCCTCCCAAAAGAAATTTTAGACAAGTAAATATGGTTTGGAAGAAAAGTATTTACTTTTTGTTATAACTGTTGATTCTTTTACAGGATGTAAAAAAAAAAAATTCAAAAATACTAATTTAAAATATTTTTAGTTTTCTGACGAGTTGTATATTTCCTCATATCTTTCTCACTACCACGAGGTTTATTTAGCACCTTTTTCTGTAATCTTTCTTAGCACCTTTTTCTCTAATACAAACAATGTAGAAGAAATTATTTGAATTTATAATTTTTTTTATGTATCTTTCGCCCGGACGGAGAATCAACCGCGGACCATACAAATAGTAAGCCAACACATTATCAACAGGGAATTGTAGCTATAGTCGCTTTTGCAAAAGGAAATAATGCATATTTTCTAAAAATGTTCATAAGATTTCTAAAAGATGTTCGGCATTACATGCTACTATATGAAATTTTTACTATGAAATATCAAAACGTGTTTTACTAAAGACTTAAAGAACAGTGTTTGATATAAACGAAATGGACTATGACTTTGGGACAAAAAGTATTATTTTTATTTCAAAAATAAGAATATTGTAACAAACTTTTTTTCAAAAAGCAAAAGAATAACGTTACACACTTTCCAAACGTTTTTTTGTGTTATTTTTCTTTGCGTGTAGGCATGATCCCTGTTCCCGCGACACAGTTCCCACTTTAATGTGCGAATGTTGCTCTTGGCTAAAATTCTCACTACCAAATAATCCCGTGCCAACTCACAAATTTTCTATAGAAATAAAATTTTGGCAAAATTTTCTATAGATATAAAATTTCGACAAAATTTTCTATACAAATGAAATTTTTACAAAATTTTCTATAGAAATAAAATTTTGCCAACATTTTCTACAGGAATAAAATTTTCCCAAAATTTTCTATAGAAATAAAATTTTGCGAACATTTTCTATAGAAATAACATTTTGCGAACATTTTCTATAAAAATAAACTTTTGCGAAAATTTTCTATAGAAATAAGATTTTCCCAAAATTTTCTATAGAAATAAAATTTTGCGAACATTTTCCTTTAAAAATAAACTTTTGCGAAAATGTTATATAGAAATAAAATTTTGCGAAAATTTTCTATAAAAATAAACTTTTGCGAAAATTTTCTATAAAAGTAAAATTTTGCAAACATTTTCAATAGAAGTAAAATTTTGCAAACATTTTCTAAAGAAATAAAATTTTGTGACCATTTTCTATAGAAATAATATTCTGACAAAATTTTCTATAGAAATAAAATTTTGCGAAAATTTTCAATAGAAATAAAATTTTGCGACCATTTTCTATAGAAATAAAATTTTGCGAAAATTTTCTATAGAAATTAAATTTTGGCAACATTTTCTATAGAAATAAAATTTTGCGAAAATGTTCAATAGAAATAAAATTTTGCGACCATTGTCTATAGAAATAAAATTTTGCGAAAATTGTCAATAGAAGTAAAATTTGGCGAAGATTTTCTAGAGAAATAAAATTTTGACAAAATTTTCTATAGAAATAAAATTTTGAAAAAATTTTTGTAGAAATAAAATTTTGCGACCATTTTCTAGAGAAGTAAGACTTTGCGAAAATTTTCTATAGAAATAAAATGTTGACATTTTCTATAGAAATAACATTTTGAAAAATTTCTACGTAGAAATAAAATTTTCTAGAGAAATAAAATTTTGACAAAATTTTCTATAGAATATAATTTGGAAAAAATTTTCTATAGAAATTAAAATTTGACAAAATTTTCCATAATAATAACATTTTGATAAAATTTGCTATAAAAGATTGTTTTGATAAAATTTTCTATAGAAAATTGTTTTGTTTGGTAATTTTTGTAGAATTTTTCCAAATTTTGGTAGATTATTTTTGGCTCGTGTGGCTACCGTGGTTCTAACACCTCTTCTTTGGAAAGTTTCTATAAACAACCTACTAGTTGCCCTAGAAAAAGAAAAGATAAAAGAAAAAGAAAAGTGATAAAAGTGTAATGCGAAGATGATGTGGCTCCAGCAGTGAGTGGAAAATTCCCATTCAGAAAATAAATAAAAATAAAATTTTGCAAAAAAACATTTTCTATAGAAATATAATTTGGAGAAAATTTTCGATAGAAATTAAAATTTGACAAAATTTTCTCTAACAATAACATTTTGATAAAATTTTCTATAGAAGATTGTTTTGTTTGGTTGTTTTTTTTTTTTTTTTTTTTGTAGAATTTTCTCCAAATTTTGGTAGATTATTTTTGGCTCGTGTGGCTACCGTGGTTCTAACACCTCTTCTTTGGAATGCTGCTATAAACAACCTTCTGGTTGCCCTAGAAAAAGAAAAGATAAAAGTGGTGGCATACGAAGATGATGTGGCTCTAGCAGTGAGGGGAAATTGTATAGAGGATGAGTGAGAAACGGGCGAAAGAAATGATTTTTGCAAAGAATTTAAAATTCCCACGGGTGAGCCCATCTCCTTATGTGGTATTGAAATTCCCTTTGGTGATTGTGCAAAATACTAATACAGTTGTATTGGACAATAACCTAAACTTTAAGGTGATTATTGAAGAAAGAGCGAGGAAGGGTACGATAGCCTTGTACTCGTGCAGAAAGGCAATAGGATAAAAGTGGGGACTAAACCCGAAAATTGTGCATTGGCTATACACGGCAGTGGTTAGATCTATAATACTATATGGTGTTGTAGTCTGGTAGCTGGCACTTCAGCAGCCGACAAGTTTAGATAAAGTTCAGCGTATGGCGTGCTTGTGTATTTCAGGCACATTCAGTAAAACAGGAACAGATTCCCTTAATGTCATGCTGCATCTACTGCCTTTAGACATTTTGGCCAAACCGTCAGCTGCAACAACGGATATGCGGTTGCGCGAGCAATCGCTGTAGTCGGAAAGAAGGTACGGTCACAGTTCGATCCTCAAAATAATGTCAGATGTGCCAAACGTAGTGGATTACACTCTGGCGAAACCACTTTTCGACAAGAAGTTTGAAACTCTAATTCCCAACAGTGAGGCGTGGTGCATACAGACCCCAGACAATAAACGTCATATAGATTTCTACAGAGCCAGCGTGGTGCAACGGTTAGCATGCCCGCCTTGCATACACAAGGTCGTGGATTCGATTCCTGCTTCAACCGAACACCAAAAAGTTATTCAGCTGTGGATTATCCCACCTCAGTAATGCTGGTGACATTTCTGAGGGTTTCAAAGCTTCCCTAAGTGGTTTCACTGCAATGTGAAACGCCGTTCGAACTCGGCTATAAAAAGGAGGTCCCTCGTCATTGAGCTTAACATGGAATCGGGCAGCACTCAGTGATAAGAGAAAAGTTCACCAATGTGTTACCACAATGGACTGAATAGTCTAAGTGAGCCTGATACATCGGGCTGCCATCTAACCTAACCCAGATTTCTACAATGATGGTTCCAAATTGGATGGACAAGTGGGTTTCGGAGTATATTCTAAAGACCTGGAACTTCGAATAGCGAAAAGATTACCTAATCACTGTAGTGCTTTTCAGGCTGAAATATTAGCAATAAAAGAGGTGGCGAATTTGCTGAGAAGTAACATAATGTTCCAAAAAATGTTGGCATTAATATATACTCAGACAGTCAACCTGTAATAAAATCCTTGGACTCTGTGTTTCTTAACTCGAAAACGGTCATCGACTGCCGCAAATCTCTCAATGAGATGGCTGAGCAGCACAATATTCACCTAATATGGGTGCCTGGCCATAGGAACATACCGGGGAACTGCGAAGCGGATGAGGTAGTAAGACTAGGGACTACCTTACATATTCCAGGGGAACTAGAATCTGTTGATATGCCTCTGGCTATCTGTCAAGCTCTTACTGTGTGGGAAGGCTGTTATTATGGCAAAAGTTCGATGGGAGAATTGCAAGAGTTGTAACGACACCAAGAAAATATGGCTCTATTTAAACTTAATCCGCACACTAGATACGCTAGTGTTCTCAAGACGTCAGAATTCACTCCTTATATCTGTTATAACGGGTCGCTGCCTAGTAGGCGATTTTGCAAAAACTATAGGCGCGAAGTATAATGACTATTGTGAGAGCTGTCACGATGCGGAGGAAAAAGAATCAATTAAACACCTCTTGCGTAAGTGTACAGCATTTTGTATAAGGCGTAAGCGAATTTTAGGGGCATACAGCCTTAGATTACTGGCGGACCTGGCAAACGTTAACTTAAGCAATCTGCTAATGTTTTTGAAACAATCTGGTTGGTTCAATAGAAATAAGTATGTATTAGGTACTTTTAGTTAATGTGGTATTACAATGGACTAAATAGTCTAAGTGAGCCTGAAACTTAATCGGGCAGCCACTTTAACCTAACCTAACCTAGGCCGCAGATAAACCGAATCCCCGATTTTACTTTTTGAGCCTCCTGCTAAAATTTGGTACTAGTCACGCAAAAATTGGTTCATAGCGGTTCATAATTATATCTAGCCCCACACATAAATCGATCCCCATTGGATGTGAGTATTTAAAATTTGCCTTCGTCGAACCTACCAGCGTACACAACTAAAGGGTGATTTGTTAAGAGCTTGATAACTTTTAAAAAAAAAAAAAAAACGCATAAAATTTGCAAAATCTCATCGGTTCTTTATTTGAAACGTTAGATTGGTCCATGACATTTACTTTTTGAAAATAATTTCATTTAAATGTTGACCGCGGCTGCGTCTTAGGTGGTCCATTCGGAAAGTCCAATTTTGGGCAACTTTTTCGAGCATTTCGGCCGGAATAGCCCGAATTTCTTCGGAAATGTTGTCTTCCAAAGCTGGAGTAGTTGCTGGCTTATTTCTGTAGACTTTAGACTTGACGTAGCCCCACAAAAAATAGTCTAAAGGCGTCAAATCGCATGATCTTGGTGGCCAACTTACCGGTCCATTTCTTGAGATGAATTGTTCTCCGAAGTTTTCCCTCAAAATGGCCATAGAATCGCGAGCTGTGTGGCATGTAGCGCCATCTTGTTGAAACCACATGTCAACCAAGTTCAGTTCTTCCATTTTTGGCAACAAAAAGTTTGTTAGCATCGAACGATAGCGATCGCCATTCACCGTAACGTTGCGTCCAACAGCATCTTTGAAAAAATACGGTCCAATGATTCCACCAGCGTACAAACCACACCAAACAGTGCATTTTTCGGGATGCATGGGCAGTTCTTGAACGGCTTCTGGTTGCTCTTCACTCCAAATGCGGCAATTTTGCTTATTTACGTAGCCATTCAACCAGAAATGAGCCTCATCGCTGAACAAAATTTGTCGATAAAAAAGCGGATTTTCTGCCAACTTTTCTAGGGCCCATTCACTGAAAATTCGACGTTGTGGCAGATCGTAAGTCTATTCATGATGAAATGTCAAAGCATACTGAGCATCTTTCTCTTTGACACCATGTCTGAAATCCCACGTGATCTGTCAAATACTAATGCATGAAAATCCTAACCTCAAAAGAATCACCCTTTACTAATAAGAATAAAGTCGTGACAAATGGTTTTTTCTAGTGAAATGGCCCATATCATTTAATTACTTAATTTTTTAAACAGAATTTATGTTATTTGTTTAATACAAACAATTTTGGTTTGTTCAAATGTCGTTCTTCTTAATTGCTGATATTTTTCGAATAGTTTCCTTCGATTCACATCATTGCATATTTTGTGTAACATGGAAATGAACTTAAATCGATTAGTATATGGAAATTATATGCTCATACATAAATGCTTAATTGGTGTGAAGAAATTTATGCATTTAAAACACATACCAGTTTTTAGAGTTAACGCAACAAGGTCTACAACACTTCTATGAACTTTCAAATGATATTTTCATTTATATGTAAGAGTTCAGGGTATATTTAAAATGTCAAAAGCTATTAAATGGGAATGTGGAGAAAGGCGTTATAAGCTTACATTTATGAAAAACACCCTCAAGTGTCATATGAAATGATATTAACTATTATAATAATATGTACAATGAAAAAAGCTGACCGGTTCCAAAGAATTTGTATTTACACTAATGATTTTGGTATTGATTTCGTGCCAACGAAGCAGAGAATTTAAGTAAGGATATACGAGTATGTATTTAAGACACAATTTTGACTTCATGTAGAAGGAATTTTATTTTATATAAAGATAAAACTCAAAAAAAGTTTACTTGGATCCAAAGATTTTTTACCTTCCCTTAAGGATTTTGGTATTGATTCTGGCCAAAGATGTGGCTTCTTTAACATAAAGACATTTTTAGGGACCTAGTTATGTAGCTTTAAATCTAGGACCAATAAAATTAAAATTAGGGTACAGATCCAATTTATGGAATGTTCATTACCTTTTGGATATTTATTAACAAAGCCGTTCATATAAATAAAAGCCAGTTAAAAAATCACATTATTAAAGACACTTCAAAGTAAACAACAACTTCTTGATTTCAAAAAACCTGTAAATTAAAGATGCAAAATCCTCATTGGGTTATATTTAATCCAGAGATTGAAAATCGGAAAATTTTCATTTGACCATAATTTTTTAACCCTAAATCTTATTAATTTAAATCTTGTTAATATAGTTCTCATTAATGAGAAGTTCAAATGAAAATTGTATTGGAATACGAGAGTATCTATATTTTTTCGTTAAAACAAAAACAAGTATTTACGGCCGTAAGTTCGGGCAGCCCGAGTCTTATGTACCCTCCACCATGGATTGAGTGGAAACTTATACAAAAAACTGTAATCCACAATCGAATTACTTCGATTGTGGTAATATAATCGTCCTTTAAACTGTAAGTGAGTCCATACGTGCACCCTCAAAAAAAAATCGCTTCTCTAACATATGTTCCAAACATATTTTGCAGGAAGCACATATATTATTGGATATTGCCGAAACACTATTATGTTTGTTTTATGTGAACATATTATATGTTTGGAAGCATTTGGAGCCCAAAAATACCATATGCTTAGAAGAATTTTCACCCCAAAGATGATTGTGCTCATTCCCTCACATAATTTTCACGTCCACGAAATTTTTTAGTTCTTGGCACCTTTTTCTGTAATACAAATATTGTTGAAGAAATTATTCAATTTTATAAATTTTACCTTTCGCCTGGACGGAGAATCGAACCGAGGACCATACAGTTTGTAATCTACTGGGCTACGTAGCTGTTATAGTCACCAGTAGACAATTATCGTTATAAGTTACATTTATATACCATAGTTTGCAGCGCCCACGAGCCCATGCAAACATAACATTATTTAACAGAAACATACATTTTTTGGCCACGTGGAGCAGTGGTTAGCATGTCTACATTGCATGCAAAGGGTCGTGGGTTCAATCCCTGCTCCGACCGAACACCAATTTTTTATTTTTATTTATTTTTTTTTTTTTTTTATTTACACATTTATACAAAATTTTTGTAATGAAACTTCGAAATGTGCGTTACTAAAGATTTATAGTCAGAAACAGGGCATGATATAAACGAAATGGACTGAGCTTTTGGATAAAATATTATTTTTTATTGCACACCCAGAAAAAAGTGCCTTCGAAACTAAAGGAAAAAATTTTCATCAATATAGTTTATCCATTTTATTTCCATTAAGGTAAATTTTTGTGAAAAATAATAAAATTTAGTCGTTTCAGTAAAAAAATCCTAAACTGTAAGCAGTTAGGAATAGTTCATTAACTAGAATAAGGCATGGAATTTTACTCATACTATTTTCTTCGCTGGGTATAAGAATTTACTACTGAAAAAGAAAATTTTATTCACCGATAACAAAGCATTCGTAAAAATAAACAAAAACCGAACTAAAACCAAGTTTCCTCAAAATTAGTAAAATTTCTTATAAAATGATAATTGCGACTTCCTTTATAATAGAAAGTTTTTCATACATACGAACAACACTTGGCATAGAAAAATATTTTAGTTCATTCGTACTAAGAAGTATGCAATCCTTTCAAAACTTAAGGAAACACACTTGTTAGAATATAGGAAATTTTCCTAAATTTCTATTGTTTACCTGTAATCGATACCTGTCATCGTAATCGATGTGTTTGCGCGTGGGTGTAATCGATATATTTGCGCGTCGGTTGTTTTTTTAGTTGGAATCGCGTTGTTTTGGTATACGGAGAGATTGTTAAAAAATAATATGGTAAAATAATATAATAAATAACAAATAAAATATATAAAATATTTGTTATTTTAAATTAGTGAGAAAAATTTTCGTTTTTTTAAATAAATCTATCAATGTTTGTGATAGTGTATAAAGAAAGAAAACACCAGCAGAATAACAACCCTTTCATTTGTCTTCATTTTGGAATCTTCAATTATCAGGTAATATTCAGTGACGCTAACCTTTTGCAACAAAAATGTTTTATGATTTTTTATATTTATAGGTATTGAAATTGTAAAAGGAGGACAAAATCGTTAGGCAGCAACTTATTAAAAGTGAAAAGTACAAGAAGAAGAAAAAGTGCGTTTTACAGTTGATAATATCACACGGAAATTGGAAATAGTGGAATAATAAACTAATATTTCAAAGAGATTCGATGCTGTTGATTCTTAATAAATATATTCAATATATTAATAAAACATGTCTTTTATTGAAGATAAAATTGCTTATAGAAATAAATAAAATTGTATTTAAAAACGAAGGTAAGCAGTTCTAATTATGAAGTAAAAGTTTTACCACAAATGTGTAAGATTTGTCGAAATGAATGAAAAAATTTCAATAAAATCATTCCATATATGAATTCAAATTAGTTAAATTTTTTCATTCTGTAGTATAGTGGTATATAAATATAGGAAAATGTTAACTAATATATAGAATGCATTATTCCTAATTTCTACGAAAATCACATCGTTCAAACAAATAAAAATGTCTTTGGCGCTATACGAAGTTCAACTTTCTTCACAATGAGTCCATTTTAACTTAAAGAAGGGGTCACTTTTTTCTGGGTGCAAAAATAATAATTTTGTAACAAAAAAAAACTGTTTTTGGTATAAAAGTATGAAATTTTGGAAGGAATTCAAAAGTACTAACAAAAGAAGAACGTGGAGTCGAGTATAAACATACATAAATAATTTTATAATATACACATACATTTATTTAGACGTGAACAGTTTTTTTACCAGCATTTAACACCATTTTAAATGCATTTAAAACATATCGGGTTTTGTACTTAATTTCATTTTGACCATTAAGGACGGTATTAAGTTGGCATTATCGCTCTAAAATTACCCCATTTTGCCTTTAACTTTTCTTTAATAATTCTTTTTCAATTGTTTTATCTGCAAAACTCGAACTTAATGTCGGCTTTTATATTTGAAGGTGGCCGTCAACTCATCTTAGACTACTTATTAATAAAGAGGAACTAAGCTTTGTTTTTATACATTTTACTGTTTAATTTTTCACTATTTCCTTCTTTTTTCATTTTACTGTCCCAACTCTAAAAAGAGAATAGTGCCCTTTCGTTATTATTATGAAGATCCCTTTGTAATTTTTGTATATTTTCTACCGTTTTTTAATTTCCTTTGCCTGAATATTTTGACTTACTCCTCGTACGTTCCGATTTCTTTTAACGAACCAAGAATACCCATACACAGAAAAAAATCACCAAAATATTTCCAATTAAAAAGTTGATTGAAGTTGAAATGTTTTTCAATTAATAATTTAATTGATACAAATAACTTTTTAATCAAGATAGAAACCTTAAGTTAATTAAGTAAATGAATGAAATTGATTCAATTAACATTTTAATCAAACTCGGAAGACTAAGTCAGTAAAAAAAGTGATGGATGTTTTTAAATAGAAAATTATTTCAAAATATATATTTTTTTTATCAAACTAAAACACAAAGTCAGATTAGAAAGTAATTGAAAATAGTTACCATTTTAATTCAAAAAATTAATTGAGTTTTGCAATCAACATCAATTAAATTTTTAATTGAATCAATGAAAAAATTAATTGAAAATTTCAAATTAAATCAATTAATTTTCTAATCAAATATTGTTTAATTTTAAATGCTGCTCTCACGGGGAAAACACATGCTGTTTCTTTTCAAATGTCTATTCTCTTTGTAGCGAATGTTTATTTTCTTTACTCCCAATACTCATTCTAATATTCAAATTAAATAATATTTAGACTTAAACATATCAAATTTTTGGCCTTAGCATAAAGCAGTTTTCCAAAACAACATACAAGCGGTTTCACAGAAATTGTTCTCTTTTCATTCTCTCGCTTTGTTATGTTTATATCTTTCGTCAACCTTCCCGGTTTCCATCTCTATTTCTTTCTCTATACTCTCTTGCTGTCGCTCTCTGAATAAAATATCACAACATATATATGTTTACTCGAAATTTGTTAATTTATATAAGTTTACATTCACACATATTATTTTTATGAAACATTCATGCCCCAAACATAATATATTCTAACATATTAACATATGTGTCCCAAACATTTAGTGTTAGTTTGGGAACATTACATGTTTGCACTTAAATATATTGTGTTTAAAATTTGTGCCCGAAACACATTTTGTTTATATCGGATCATATGAAAAACATATTTTTCTAACAGTGTGGTATATATATTAGACAAACAAAAAACAGATTAAATAAGTATATAATTCAGTTCATGACCCGGTATATGGTATATAGGGAAGTGTACAAATAATTTCAAACGGATATGAAGTTTTTCGCGGTAATTAGAGAGCCGAATTCAAATATGGGGGTCGCTTTATAAGGGGGCTATATACAATTACGAACCGATATGGACCAATTTTTGTGTGATTGGGGATAGGTTTATCTGGGGGCTATATATAACTAGAGACCGATATGGATACATTTTTGCATGGTTGTTGGGGACCATATACTAACACCACGTACCAAATTTCGACCGGATCGGATGAATTTTGCTCCTTCTAGATGCTCTAGAGGTCAAATCTGGGGATCGGTTTATATGCGTATGATATATAATTATGGCCCGATATGAACCAATTTTTGCATGGGCGCTAAAGTTCATAAACTAACTTCACGTACCAAATTTCAACCGGAACGGAGAAATATCAAAGCCTTTGAATTGAAGAGAGTCTGAAAACTAAATCCATACAGAGAATTCGCTAGATGGGTGACACGTTGTCGCCTATTCCGTCCATACACATAACGGATGATGATATTGAAGGCAACATTTAACCTCCGTAGACTACCCGAGTCACAATTAGCAAAAAGTTCACAGCCATAAATCAGTCCTGGTACCAGTAAAGTTTTCGCCAAGAGAATTCGTATGTTCAGTGGCGTATAGGAATGGCTAAACCACAGCGCTCTTACCCTAGCATAAGTCTGTCCCACAGCAGAATTGACATGATCTGTCCAACTAAGTGAACTATTGAAAATTACTCCTAAATTCTTCGCTCTGGTGACAACATCTACCTTCTGATCATTTATAATAATATCCGGCGCATGTGGGTGGAAATGCTTGTTCGTGTGTATTTCGTAGGGTTCAGCAATAATCCGTTAGCCTTCGCCCAATTAAATACACGGTTAAGATCATTGTTAAGCCTGTCTACAGTGTCCCTGATACTACCAACATTGCCGCTCAGGAAAACCTGGACGTCATCAGCATACATGACAGTCTTGCAATGCTCTAATTGTAGGGGGAGATCGTTGACATATAGTGAAAACAATAACGGGCCTATAATGGACCCCTGTGGCACACCCTTATATACAGGTAGAGGTCCCGATCTATCGCCTCCACTATAAACTGTTTGAATCCTGTCCTTAAGGTACGACGTAATCAGGTGCAATGCGGTTGATGTGAATTTAAAGAAACGTCTCAATTTCATGGCCAGATTTTGATGATCAACAGAATCAAACGATTTTGAGTGGTCCAAAAGTACAAAAAATCCAACTTTGTTGTCATCAATATCGCCTCTCATCGATTCTGAATCCTCCGCCAGGGCAGTGATGCTACTATGATCCGGGCGAAACCCAGACTGCCTACCAGTCAACAGTGACTCCCGGTGAAGATATTCTGACATCTGAGAGTGCAATATCTCCTCGAAGACCTTAGACAAGTAGCAGAGTATAGATATGGGACGGAAATCCAAATTAGATTTAGGAACCGGAATGATTTTCGCATGTTTCCACATAGTGGGGTACATACTGGTGGTTAAAATCGTATTAAAAAATGGGTACACGCAAAGAAAAAAACGTTTGGAAAACGTGTACAGAAAACGTTTTTCTTTTGCTAGAGTTTTTTGAATTGCTTCGAAAAATATACACTTTTATCACAACGAAAAATCGTTTGTTACAAAATTTTTATTTTTTCAATAAAAAAGGTTATTTTTGAACCAACAACACAGTCCATTTCGTTTATGTCAAACACTTTTCTTTTCTGACTTTAGGTCTTTAATAAGACACATTTTACAGTTCATAGTAAAAATTTAATATAGTAGAATGTAATGTTGAACATTTTTTCGGAATCTTCTGACCATATCTGGAATATATGTACAAAAAAAAAACTTTGGTCGAAGCAGGGATCGAACCCAGGACCCTTGGCATGCAAGTCGGACGTAGCAACCACTGCTCCACGGTGCCCAACTAAATGTATTTTTCTGTTAAATAAACTATGTTTAATCGGCTCGTGGGCGCCGCAAGCTATGCTATATAAATATAACTTATATGGGTAATTGTCTATTGATGACAATAGCGGCTACATAGCTCAGTTGATAGTGTGTTGGCTTACAAATTGAATGGTCCGCGGTTCGATTCTCCGTCCAGGCGAAAGGTAAAAATTTTTTTTTTTTTAAATTTATAAAATCGTATAAGTTCTTCTACATTATTTGTATTACAGAAAATGGTGCTAAGAACTAAAAACTTCGTGGAAGTGAGAAAGATGTGAGGGAAAATGCAATTAGCCAGAAAAAAATTTTTTTGAGTTATGAAATTGTTTTTACATCCTGGAAAAGAATAAACGTTTATCACAAAAAGTATATACTTTTCTTCCAAATACACTTCCTTTCAACGATAAGCAAATGAGAAACGAACTTTCTTTGTCTAAAATTTCGTTTGGGAGGAAAGAATTATTTTTTTGCGTGTAAGAAAAGGCAAAATCATTGGAAGTATGATCCTAATAAATTTTGAATCAATACCATCAAGACCAACGGCCTTAGACTTCACTTTGGAGAAGCTAATAACCACATCATCATATGAGACACATCGAAACTCAAAAGAGCCATAAATATCAGAATCAGTGTTGCCAATTTGGTGCTTTTAGCACCAAATTTAGTGCTTTTTGATTTCTAAAAAGCACCAAATTGCCTTTTTGGTGCCTTTTGAAAAAAAGCACCAACTTGGTGCTTTCTGGCATTTTCATTTAGTGCTTTTGGTGCTTTTTTTATTTTGAACAGTATTAAGTTTAATTGATACAAAAATTTTGATTAGACTTTCAAGAGCCGAAGAAACTCAAATTTATTGCCAAATATAGAATTTGATTTTTAGGAAGTTGGTATTGATTATTTTTTAATTAATATTGTTATTTAGGGTATTCTGTAGGAAAGTCGAGCGATGAGTGTCGAATTTTTGAATTTGGTAAAGATGTCATTAAAAACGTTTGTATTAAATTCACAGAAGCACGCACAAATGAAATAAGCAATAGACTCCTTCCATATATTAATATTTTGAAAGGTGAAAAACATCACTGATCAAAATGAATTGGACAAAAGCATTAAAACTGATCAAGGTGTATACTTGAATAGCGGTTCATAATGGTGAGTACTAAGTTTGAGTTTTGCCGCTAAAGTGAAAACTATATCAGTAAAAATGGGCATAAAATTATGCATATTTGCTGCAAATTTTATTATTACTTGATGGGGAATAACCAAAAGCAAATTTTCACAAAGTTTGTATTCCTTAAAATGATTTATTAAAGAAAAGTAAAGTGAAAAAATCACTATTTTAGCGGCTAAACTCGATCTAATACCCATCTTAATACGTCTTCGGAAGATTTTTTTTTTTTAGTAGAGCATTTAATTTTCGATTTTGTGGTGGAAGGTATGTTAGAATTTATAATATTTTTTTTGGTGCTTTTTGGCCTTAGGGAGTTGGCAACACTGATCAGAATCGTCCGCTGTTCTACTAATATTACCATAAAAAGAAACATCAATTGATATGGTCGGAACATTAACGAAGGCCTTGTTAAGTTCATCAAGATCTCCGCAGTGCTGAGAAAGATACCTGGACTTACCAACACTTATATCCCGTATAACCCCCCATTTTCTTCTCGAGTCTACTGCCCTATGAAATTTCCCGGCGTAATACCAAAACTTGGGCGCTTTAATGTAGCTATTGACCCTATTCCTTGACGAACGATATTCCTGAAGGAGCTCAGGTGTCCTAAATATTTTCCATCTTGAATACGCAATATCCCTCTCCCTAATACAAGACTTAATTGTGGAGTTCAACCAAGGTCTATTATTAGACTTTGTTCTTCTATTCCTAATGGGGATGGTCTCATCATATATACGCACAATGTTACCCTGCAGAAATTCCAGTTGCTGATCCACAGAGCTAAAGGTGTAAATATTGTCCCAGCCTACCGAATTGATCCTATCTTGCAGGTCTGTGTAATCAATACTCCGATAATTAAATATTTTTCTTTAAAGAAATTTTTGTATAATATTGCAAGTTTACATATTATATTTTCGAGGTGTGTAAATTGGGTATTCGGATGAAAG
Organism: Haematobia irritans; assembly: GCF_050003625.1. Lineage (NCBI taxonomy): Eukaryota > Metazoa > Arthropoda > Insecta > Diptera > Muscidae > Haematobia > Haematobia irritans. The sequence continues at coordinate 168,036,356 of NC_134397.1, read as the reverse complement.
GACTGCATAGTCAAGACCATGTCGTATTGAGTTAAGTTAAGTATAGTGACAGCTCGTTATTTTAGGCTCACATAGACTATTCAGTCCATTGTGATGCCACATGCCGTGAACATCTCTCTTATCACTGAGTGAACTGAAAAACCTATTGCCCTTATATGGAAGATTAGGCTACCTACTTTTAAGGAACCGCAATTTACACAATGTTAAAGAAAAATATATTTAAAACAAAGAAATTTTAATTAAAAGAAGGTTTATAATCTTAGCTTCAAAATCTTTTTCCATTAAACCTAGTACAAAAAAACTCGTAAATTTGCATCCCGCCTTTAAAATGTTAGGTCTTTAAAGTAAGGAAAAATGCCTTAAAGTAAAGAAAAACATTTTGAATTTAAAGAAATCGTCTTTAAATTAACTGATATATTGAATCTTCATATTTAAGATAAAAAGCTTCGATTATAGCCTAAGATTTATTTTGAAGATTTTACATCTTTGTTTTAAACTATTTTTGGAATTAAGAAAAAAAAATTTTTGTTGGAATTAAAAAAAAATATATTTTTCTTAGAAGTATGTGCTTTAATTGTAAATTTGTTAATTGGCATTTGTTCGTACGAGAATAGCTTTATTAATAAATTAAATGTATATTCTAGTTTTAGATTTATTGGTCCTAGATTTAAAGCTAGATATATTGTTAAGAAATTACTTTATTTTAAAGAAGCCGCATCTTTGGCTCGGAGTCAATACCAAACTTCTTAAGGGAAGGTCAAAATCTTTGGATCCAAGTAAACCCTTTTTGAGTGTGCTGCCTGAATCAATGTTTGGCTCAACAACATGGACCTCCTATTTTTAGCCAAGTCCGAACGGCGTTTCACATTGCAGTGAAATCACTTTGAAACACTTAGAAATGTCGCCAGCATTACTAAGAGGGGATAACCATCACTGAAAAACTTTTTGGTGTTCGATCGAATCTGGGATTAAGTCCACGATCCTTTGTATGCAAGGCTCCCCGACTGTACCTTATTTGGACTCCTTACAAAATTCTTGTTTTGTTCTACCAACCCTCTGATGACCTCATATATACCAATATGTTAGATTTGGATTAATTACTCTCCGGGGTATGTCATCTTTGACCCTTTTTGGAATCTAGAGCCCATAATCTGTAGGCTTTTGCATTCCTCTTCTCCATGTGACTAATCCAATTAAGTTTCTGTATAAAAAGGTAAATTTTTTGTGCTCATTTTTTATACCCACCACCATAGAATGGTGACGGGTGTATAATAAGTTTGTAATTCCGTCTGTCCGTCTGGCTGTCTGTCTGTCTGTTGTAATCACGCGACAGTCTTCAATAATGAAGCAATAGTGCTGAAATTTTGCACAAACTCGTCTTTTGTCTGCAGGCAGATCAAGTTCGAAGATGAGCTATATCGGTCCAGGTTTTGATATAGTCCCCAAATAAACCGACCTCCCGATTTGAGGTCTTGGGCCTATAGAAATCGTAGTTTTTATCCAATTTTTTTTTTAAATCTAGAGGTATTTTATGACCAGAAAGAGGTGTGCCAAAAATGGTGAGTATCGGTCCATGTTTTGGTATAGCCCCCATATAGACCGATCTCCCGTTTTTACTTCTTGGGTTTATAGAAACCGTAATTTTTTATCCAATTTGCCTGAAATTGGAAATCTAGAGGTATTTTAGGGCCATAAAGAGGTGTGCCAAAAATGGTGAGTATCGGTCCGTGTTTTGGTATAGCCCCCATATAGACCGATTTCCCGATTTTACTTCTTGGGCTTCTAGAATCCGAAGTTTTTATCCTATCTGCCTGAAATTGAAAATCTAGGGGTATTTTCGGACCATAAAGAGGTGTGCCGAAAACGGTGAGTATCAGTCCTTATTTTAGTATAGCCCCCATAAGAACGATTTCCCGATTTAACTCCTTGAGTTTCTAGAAACCGTAGTTTTTATCCGATTTGCCTGAAATTGTAAATATTCTGGTATTTTAGGTTCACAAAAACGTGTATCGGATTAAGTTTTTATCGGTCCATTTGGTAATGTCTCCATATAGACCGACTTCACTTCTTGAGGGTTTAGAAGGCGCACTGATCATGAAAATTGCTTGAAACTCAATGTAAAATTTCTAGATTTTACTTCTCGGGTGAAAATCTACAGATTTAAGATTTCAAATCAAGACGTTATTTTATAATTTTCTTGCACACTTACAAGAGATGTTAATGATTCCTCTAAAACTCAAACAAAAATTGTTCTTATAAATCCAGAATCTGATATAGTCTTCATAGGTAAAATCTTTAAATTTATCTTCGTGAAGTGTACTGGTTGAACTGCTCTGCTTGATCTGTCCTCAAACCCTCTGAAATTTCAAAGGAAACCCTAATATTTGATTCATGGTGGTGGGTGTTTAAGATTCGGCCCGGCCGAACTTACTGCTGTATATACTTGTTTTGTTAAAGTCCAGTAATAAATGCGACAATTAAAAGCAGCCGCAAGATTGACACATTGAAATACAATCAGAAAATGATATTAAGTGGTGCCTTTAGTCCTACGACGTTACTTTGTGCAATGTAGAAACATCAGTACCGCAATGATCAATTTCATGTTGTGGCTAGAAAGACTTTCCTGCATAAGTATTGACTGTGGAACTAAAATTGGCAAGACGCACTTTAGCTTCAACTTCATCCACTCTACTCCACCAAACAACAACATATTGGGTAGCCAAAACGTATTTTCGTAATTTGCCAGTAGATATGGTTGGAGTCGATATTTTTTGAAACACTTCACTTATAACAGATCCAAGTATACACGATTATTCGTCATCTCAATACCTTTCATTTAAGAATCAACAACGATATAATCGGACATTTCTAACTCGAGATATAATTTGTTTAGTGAAAAAAAGAGCGAAAAACTAAAAATAACGAGATATCTCAAAAACTGATCCATAAATTTTTTATGGATCAGTTCAGTGTAAACTAGTGTTATTGGAGTCGGAGTCTGATCAAAATTAGTTTTTCGTACAACATTTTCGATTTTTCTTAGATATCAGTAGATTCGAAAATGTTAAGATCTAATCATATCTAATTACTTTGGAATTAGATCCGATCAGATCTCAATCCGCTGTGTTCTTAGTTTATGAGATATGAGCAAATTAACTTCTTCATTTAACATTTCTGATTTTTTGGAGTTATCACAAATTAAGTTTCGTTTCCTTCTACGGAGCTTAGTTTACAAGATATGAGCAGAATAAGATTTTCATATAAAAATGTGAAGTTCTTCATGATTTGAATGGAATTTTTGATTTTGTGGTTGATCACGAATTAACCTTCATTTCGCTCTAGGACGCTTAGTTTAGAAGATATGAGAAAAATAAGTTTTTCATATAAAAATTTGATTTTTTATACCCATCACCATAGAATGGTGACGGGGGTATAATAAGTTTGTTACTCCGTTTGTTCACATCGAAATATCAATTTCCGACTATACAAAGTATATATATTCTTGATCAGGAAGAAATTCTAAGACGATATATGCATGTCCGTCTGTTTGTCTGTTGTAATCACGCTACAGCCTTCAATAATGGCGCTATCTTCCTGAAAATTGGCACAGATTCGTCTTTTGTTTGCAGGCAGGTCAAGTTCGAAGATGGGCTATATCGGTCAAGTTTTGATATAGTCCCCATATAAATCGACCTCCCGATTTAGGGCCTTGGGCTTATAAAAACTGTAGTTTTTATCCAATTTGCATGAAATTCGAAATCTAGAGGTATTTTAGGACCATCAAAAAGTATACCGAAAATGGTGCCTATCGGTCCATGTTTTGGTATAGCCCTCATATGGACCGATTTCCCGATTTTGCTTCTTGGGCGTCTAGAAAAAGTATTTTCTATCCGATTTGTCTGAAATTGGAAATCTAGAGATATTCTAGGTCCATAAAGAGGTGTGCCGAACATGGGATGTATCGGTCCATGTTTTGATATAGCCCCCATATTGACCGATCTCCCGATTTTACTTCTTGGGCTTCTAGAATCCGTAGTTTTAATACAATTTACCTGAAATTTGAAATCCAGAGAAATTCTAGGACCTTAAGGAGGTGTGCTGAAAATGGTGAGTATCGGTCCATATTTTGATATAGCCCTTATATAGACCGATCTCCCGATTTTACTTCTTGGGCTACTAGAATCCGTAGTTTTATCCAATTTTCCTGAAATTTTAAATCTAGAGGTATTCTAGGACCATAAAAACGTGTGTCGAAAATGGTGAGTATCGGTTCATGTTTTGATATAGCCCCCATATAGACCAATCTCCCGATTTTACTTCTTGGGCTTCTAGAATCCGTAGTTTTTACCCAATTTGTCTCAAATTGGAAATCTAGTGGTATTCTAGAAAAATAAAAAGATGTGCCGAAAATGGTGATTATTGGACCATGTTTCGATATAGCCCCCATATAGACCGATCTCCCGATTTTACTTCTTGGGCTTCTAGAATCCGTAGTTTTTGCCCAATTTGTCTCAAATTGGAAATCTAGTGGTACTCTAGAAAAATAAAAAGATGTGCCGAAAATGGTGATTATCGGACCATGTTTCGATATAGCCCCCATATAGACCGACCTCCAGATTTACTTCTTGGTCTTCTAGAATTCGTAGTTTTTATCCAATTTGCCTGAAATTGGAAATCTAGAGGTATTCTAGAAAAATAAAGAGATGTGCCGAAAATGGTGATTATCGGACCATGTTTCGATATAGCCCCCATATAGACCGATCTCCAGATTTACTTCGTGGGCTTTTAGAATTCGTAGTTTTTATCCAATTCGCCTAAAATTGGAAATCTAGAGGTATTCTAGGACCATAAAGGGATGTGCCGAATATATTGAGTATCGGTACAGTTTTTGATATAGCCCCCTTACACCGGCCCTCCGATGTGGGGTCTAGATTCAAGAACTACAATTAAGTGTGCTGAATACTGTGTGCATCCTTCCATGTTTTGGTATAGCCCCCATTACACCGAATTTAACTCCCAGGGTTCCTAGAAATTGTAGTTTTAATCCGATTTGCCACAAATTGAAAATATACTGGCATTTTAGACCCACAAAAAGTGTATATGATTCAGTTTATCGGTCCATTTGGTATAGCCTACATATAGACCGATTTCAGATCTTAAGGGTACAGAAGGTGCACTGATCATAAAAATTGCTACACGCTCACAAAAAATCGCTTCTGTAACATATACTCCCAAACATATTTTGCTTCAAGCATATACATTTTTGGGTATTGCCCAAACATTTATATGTTTGATCTCTTCCAATATATAATATGTTTGAAAGCATATTGGTCTAAACAATATATGTTTGGGTAGTCTAAGTTCCAAACATTTTGTTTTTTGCATCCAAATTCAATAATGTTGTCTTCCAAAAAACAATATGTTATTATGTGACCATATAATATGTTTGGAAGCATTTTGCACCCAAAAATATTATATGCTTAAAAAAAATTCTCCAAAACAATATTGTGCTCAAAATTTTATTTATTTATTTATATATTTACAATCATAATGAATTATGAAAATAAACAGGTAATATATGTGCTAAAAACATAGGTTTTCGACCTGAATGCTCAAAATTTTGTTTCTGCCCAATTGTATATTCCCCGACATCTTTCTGACTTCGACGAGATTTCTTAGTTCTTAGCACCTTTTTCTGTAATACAAACATTGTAGAAGAAATTATTCAATTTTATGATTTTTTTTAAAGGGTGATTCTTTTGAGGTTAGGATTTTCATGCATTAGTATTTGACAGATCACGTGGGATTTCAGACATGGTGTCAAAGAGAAAGATGCTCAGTATGCTTTGACATTTCATCATGAATAGACTTACTAACGAGCCACAACGTCGAATTTTCAGTGAATGGGCCCTAGAAAAGTTGGCAGAAAATCCGCTTTTTTATCGACAAATTTTGTTCAGCGATGAGGCTCATTTCTGGTTGAATGGCTACGTAAATAAGCAAAATTGCCGCATTTGGAGTGAAGAGCAACCAGAAGCCGTTCAAGAACTGCCCATGCATCCCGAAAAATGCACTGTTTGGTGTGGTTTGTACGCTGGTGGAATCATTGGACCGCATTTTTTCAAAGATGCTGTTGGACGCAACGTTATGGTGAATGGCGATCGCTATCGTTCGATGCTAACAAACTTTTTGTTGCCAAAAATGGAAGAACTGAACTTGGTTGACATGTGGTTTCAACAAGATGGCGCTACATGCCACACAGCTCGCGATTCTATGGCCATTTTGAGGGAAAACTTCGGAGAACAATTCATCTCAAGAAATGGACCGGTAAGTTGGCCACCAAGATCATGCGATTTGACGCCTTTAGACTATTTTTTGTGGGGCTACGTCAAGTCTAAAGTCTACAGAAATAAGCCAGCAACTATTCCAGCTTTGGAAGACAACATTTCCGAAGAAATTCGGGCTATTCCGGCCGAAATGCTCGAAAAAGTTGCCCAAAATTGGACTTTCCGAATGGACCACCTAAGACGCAGCCGCGGTCAACATTTAAATGAAATTATCTTCAAAAAGTAAATGTCATGGACCAATCTAACGTTTCAAATAAAGAACCGATGAGATTTTGCAAATCTTATGCGTTTTTTTTTTTTAAAAAAAAGTTATCAAGCTCTTAACAAATCACCCTTTATTTTAATTTTACCTTTTGCCGGACGGGGACTCGAACAGCGGACCACACAGTTTGTAAGGATCAAAGAAGTAGCTGATCAATTGCCCAAGGAAAAATAAAATGTTAATTTTGTAATAACAAGCAAAAACCACCAACTTAATTCAATATCGCTCCCTGTTAAATAGCGCTCCAAGCTACTAGACACATATATGTTTATAGGCTATTTCTAAATTAATATATGTTTGCATCCAAGCATATTATATTTCAAAACATTTTATGTCCCAAACATAATATGTTCTAACATATTAACATATATGTCCCAAACATGTTATGCTAGTTTATGAACATTATATGCTTGCACTCAAAAATATTGTGTTTAAAAATTTGTGTTCCAAACATATAATGTTTATAGCCAAACATATGAAAAACAGTCTTTTTCAACCGTGTAGAAACTGAATGTAAAATTTCCACATTTTTTTTCTCGTAATCATTTAAATAATTGGGCTAAAAATCTACAGAGTTTAGATTTCAGGGAATTATTTCATCATTTTCTTGCACACTTACAATAGATGCCCAGTAAAAACTAGGTAACCGCATCTCATTACAATTGACATTACCAGGAGTAAAGCTGTCATTACACGTTGCATTACATTGAGGCGAGTTATAATGACTAACTTGTAATGACAAAAATAAATACTTCTCGGTAATGTTCGAATTGTTATTCTCAAATTTTTAGGCAGTTGTAGTTAATATAATTATTCACATAATCGAGCACTTACATAAAAAATCAAAAAGAATATGTAATGTAACGGTAATTCTGAAGATTTTTCCGTTAAGAATTTTTTATCATAAATATTTCATAATAATTTCAACATAATGTTTAATGACATTATCATATTATGTTTTAAATAAATGCTTTCTTATACCTCATTGACATTACACTTCCAAAATGCGCTTAAACTAAATTTCAAATGCCATTTGCCTTATGTGAATTGGCTATTGGATATATTATAACGTAATTCACGAATCCTCCCTCTTAACCTTAAACAACCTACATTTATTTCTATTTTAAGTGTGACATTAATTTGAGTGTAATCTTATTTAGATTATTTATTAGATTTTTTTGTTTATTTATACAATATTCTATTTCTATTCAAGTAGTTCTCCTATTACAGCACCACTCGCCATATTTTGATCCATTGTAATCGGCGATAGAAATCTATATTTTCGAGATTTGGTTTCCTGAGACAATAAGTGGCTATTTTGCAAGCTTTGGTGTATCTACGAATAAGTCATTACATATTAGGTGATTATATGCTTTAAATGCACTACTTATTTTATGGCCGAAAGTATGCCTGGGGAGAAGTACTTTCCTCCTAGGACATGCGTATGTAAATGTAATCCGAAGCGATGCCAAATAATAAGTGGTTATTAATTTTTAAATAGGCTTACCTACAAGATTACCGGGTAATGAGAGTTTTTGCTGGGTGTTTATGATTCCTCTAAAACTCAAACAAAAAATGGTTCTTATATATTCAGAATCTGATCTAGTCTCCATAGGTAAAATTTGTTCATTTTTTTGATGGGAAGCGACTGGTCTGCTTAGAAAAATATCTGTCATCAAATCCCCCTGAAATTTTCAAAGGAAACTATTATATTTGTTTCATGGTGGTGGGTATTTAAGATTCGGTCCGGCCAAACTTACTACTGTATATAACATACTTGTTTAGGATTGGGATGGATTTTCGATTTTTTCGGGTGATAATGAATTGAGCTTCGTTTCCCTCAACGATTCTTAGTTTAGGAGATATGAGCAAAATATTTTTTTATAGAAAATGTCGATTTCTCAATTTTTTGAGAATGATGAAAAAACGTCCAGAAGTGATCAACAGAAAAGGCTTCGTCTTCAGTCAGGAGAACGGCAAGAACTTTTAGTCTTAGCATTAACATTTTTTAAAGCATCCACTTATAGCCCTGATTTTACTCCATCAGATTACAATTTGTTTCTGTCAATGCGAAACTTCCCTAGTGGATTAAAATTTTCTTCAAAAGAAGCCTATGTTGTCCGAGTGATGTAATAATCTCTCTTGCGGATAGATGACAAAAGTAATGTGAAAAACCTTTTTCGTCTACCCAATATTTATTACTGTGCTTTACTTTTGGTCAAATGTTCATATACGAAGAAGATTATTCATGTTTTGCTTACTTTTCCCATTACCCTGAGTACACAATACATCGTTCACCTATACCAGAGGATACAAGTTTGAGCTTTCAATTATTGATTTTATGTTTTTGGTTTCAGTATGCTTTTATGCATTATATCTGTTTGTATGGTATTTGCATTTGGCATAACTAACGAAAACAAGCAAAGAGCAGGAGCCTCCAGAGTCAATGGGCCACAGTCAGAGAGAGAGAGAGAGATGATAGTTTCGGCCATTGCAACACCTTGAAGTGTTCAGAAATGGAAAATGATGTTGTCCAAGTTCCACCATGCCTGGCCACCAACACCTATCCTACCTGTTGCATGTTATGTCTTTTGGTCTTGCATACATAAAGGATGTACATATGCATATTCATTTGTTCGTATTCATATTTGTCTGCAGTACTTGAAATTGTAGAATACAATATGCAAATGCATATCCAAATCCACAAAGTCCCGCAAAACATACAATGCTAGATATATCGGAACTGAACAAATATTATTTATTGAATATGCAAACATAGATATAAGTGCATTTCTGGATTAACTTTTTCACTTTGTGCCTTGACAAAATCTCCAAGAAAAGGTCAATATTTGTTTTTTTTTTTTTAGTCCCTTGCAGCAATGGCAACATAGTAGAATTAAGTGATTTTTATGATTTTCATATTCTGGTTGATGGCAAAGGTTGACTTCATCAGGAAGTAGTTTTCTTTTGAAGTCAAGACAAACATGAACATGGGCAAATATGACTATGACATTTGTGCCCCAAAAACTAAGCAATAAAGAGCAAATAAAAAATTATTATCAATAATATTAATTGTTAAAAAAAAAAATATTTTTTTTTGTTAATACAAGAGTTGTAGAGTTGAGTCTAAACGACCCACATCTGTTCGTTTCGACTCAACTGTCATGTGCCTTATTTTCATAGAGATATTATACTTTAAGATCCAATACAAAAGTAACTACTAGAGATTGCATTCAGAATCAATCACTTTTAGACTATTTCAAAAATTGAAAAAATCAACAGTCAATTTTACGTAGTTGAGTATATAATTTTGTCTTTTTCAGAAGAAATAATTATACCCTCTACCTCCACAATTCCATTTGTATCACATTGAAATATTGTTCATAAACCCCATAAAGTATATATATGGGTCCTGGCGAAATTCTGAGTCAATCTAGAGATGCCCGTCCGTCTGTCTGTTGACATCACGCTAACTTTCGCATGAAACAATCCTACTACTTGAAACTTTGTATAAGTAGTTTTTTGGTAGATTTTTTACTGTTTGGTAGATTGGTGGAATTCCTCTCCAATTGAGAGCCATTTCACAAATTTTATATAGATATAAAATTTTGACAAAATTTTCTATCGAAATAACATTTTGACAAAATTTTCTATAGAAATAAAATATTCATAAAATTTTCTACAGTAATAACCTTTTGACAAAAATGTTCTATACAAACTAAAATTTTGACAAAATTTTCTATAGAAATTTGATAAAGTTTTCTATAGAACTAAACTTTTGACAAAATTTTCTATACAAACTAAAATTTTGACAAAACTTTCTATAGAAATAAGATTTTGCCAAAGTTTTCTATAGAAACAAAATTTTACGAAAATTTTGTATAGAAATAAACTTTTGCGAAAATTTTCTATAGAAATAAACTTGTGACAAAATTTTCTATAGAAATAAAAATTTGACAAAATTTTCTATAAAAATAAAATTTTTATAAAATTTTCTATAAATTTTTTTTTTTAATAATTCTGTTTATTTGCAATCTATTTTTCTACAAAACATTAAGCAATTTTTTTGTTACATATCTTAAACTGAATTGTTTGGGCTCCATTGAACCTAACAATATATTCTTTAAAATATCTAATATTTACATGACATTGATAGTTAAGCTTTACTTAAATAAAAGGGAGATCAAGAACATGTCGCCTTTTCAGTCTTCTTACTTCATCGGTATCATCTAATAAATTAGAGTGATAACTTAATCTATTCAGATAATTACTACTAAACTTTTTAATTTCGTCTTTAACAAGAGGGATTTTGAGATCTTTGTGAATGTTGTTGTTGTTGACAAACCAGGGAGAGCCAGTAATAAGTCTCAAAGTTTTTGATTGGTATCTTTGAAGAATTTCTACCTTTGAAGAATTTCTACCCCATAATTGAATCCCGTAGGTCCATATTGGTTTTAAAATTGTTTTATAGAGCAGAATATATGGTCGACGCCGCCCATATGGCTGTTGTATTCATTTATTGCATTAGGACATTCGATATCAACAAACTTTTTTTCCGAGCGTTCAAAACGCGAGACAGTTGTTTTTGCAGGTGCTTCATTCTGAAATGGTTTGACGCCAACGTATGTTGAAGCGAGTCGGACAGCTCTATTGTCTTTCCAAAGCGTTAATGAAATATCAATATTTGCTGCAGAGCAACAGAATTCAGTTGAGTATCCACGTGGATGCTTCTTGAGATCATTATCTGTTGGGAGTTTGCAATTGGGGATTCGGTTTGAGCGAATTGTCCCCAAAGAATAAATTCCATGTGATCGGAGGAACACAAGCAGTGGAAGCGATGTATAATAGTTGTCGAAAATTATAATATGGTTTTTGAATGCTGGCACAATACGTGACAATCGAACGACTACGTTTGACGACGCTCCAAGATCTGGTGCACCAGGTTGAACGACATTGTCGCCTGCACCACCATATACTTGAAAGTTGTAACAGAAACCGGACGAATCGCACAAGACGAATAGTTTCACTCCCCATTTATGCGGCTTATCTGGCATGTACTGCCGAAGAAAGGACTTCATTTTTGTTGCGCACATTTGTTCGTCTACACACAGATACTGAGGCATTGGCACAGACTGGAACTTTTCATTAAAATGTTTGGTAATCGGACGGATTTTGTACAAAGGATCGAAGTCCGAAGAGTTTTTGGCAGGCAATTTGCTATTATCATTAAAATGTATATTGCTTCGAATTTGGTCAAAACGATTTCTCGACATTGTGTCTTGTATGATTTGAAATGCATAATTGCTCCAATAAGAACGGATACTTGGATAGTTAAATACTGACATAAAAATCAGAATGCCAATAAATTGACGCATTTCCAAATTGTTTTTAGTAAATGTAGTCGCAATGTTTTTTTGGGCGGCATAAATGTTGGTCTGCTGAACGATGTGAGTTATTATTTCGTCATTTAGAAAATATTCAAAGCATTTATATGGTGTGTCTAAACTTTTAAATTCTTCCAGATCGGGATCACAAAATGAGATAGCCGATTTATTTAGCACAAGATTTTTTTTGACGCCATAATATCTTTTTGAACGCCTCTGATTTCGGATTTATATCCAGAACTGATCCTACAAATGCACCAGCATCATTTACGTCGTTTTCTGTATGCTCATTGTCAGTGGCATGACGTCTACTGACACGACTTTCAAATGCGCCTTTATTCTTTGTTATATTTTTAGGGTCTATGATAGCAAGCGGACGGCGTTTACGCTTCGGTATCGGAGAATTATTTGAAGTGTTCGAAGTTGATGGTGATAACATTGAAGCCGTACTACCATCTGAGCAAATCGCTGACTGAACTACTGATTCCGACATACCTACAACCTCGTTTATCCCCATATCGATTTCATTATACTCACAAGGATCTTCATCTAAATTGTCTTCATTTTCTTCTTCATTATCCGTGCCGCCATCAAAATCTATCATATTTAAAACTTTTCTGATGTCATCATCAGATAACGATGATAGTTTAAGAGTTTGTTTACGATCCATGGCTAAGGAAAGGTCTTTTAAAATAAAACGATTCATATATAATAACTCACTTTTGATACTTGCTTTGAAATATTTTTTTTTTTGACAAGCTATCCCAATACCGCCTGTAGGCGGGTTACCTATGTACACAGCTAAAAAGCTCACAAACACGTTCCTTTTATAATTAAATCACTTTTTGATAAATAAAGATATGCAGCAACACACAGATATTTTTTTCAGCTACGTTTATAAATAATATTTATTTTAATTATTTGATTTTCGCACTCCGCGAAAAATAATTATTTTTGGTGATTTTCACAAACTTCTGCATTCAAATGATATTGACAACTGACTTTCGTACTAGCGCAAGCTGCAAAAGCACCAATATGAAAATTTGGGATTCCCCAAAACCTAATTAGAACCATGATTGACCGTGTAATGAACTTAGACCGCCTAGAGGCGGTCTTGGGAACTAGAGGGTTAAACTTAGTGTAGATCTCTGACCTAACAACCAATGCATTCTTTTTGTTTTAATGTTTAGATGCTGCCTTTTCATTCGAATGTGCTCATTCCAAATTAATCTTTTATCCAAGTGAAGTCCGAGATATTTTACAGAGTATGCTGACTCTATTATCGTTCCATTGAATACAGGTGGAGGACATTCCTTTCTTCGAAGACTAAATGAAACATGGCCAGATTTTTCGGCATTAACCCTAATATTCCACTTTTTGTACCATTATTGCATTGTATTTAATTGGTTTTGGATTTTTTTAGTAGCTTTTTTTGTGACATTTATTAGTCGCCAATATTGCTGTGTCATCTGCGTACGTTGCTAATGTTACCTCATCCATTACAGGCATGTCAGCTGTGAAAATTGTATAAAGCACAGGCCCAAGCACACTGCCTTGAGGAACTCCAGCTTTAATTTTTCCAATTTCTGACTCAATCTCATTGATGCTAACAAAGAACGTTCTCTCATGTAAATATGATTTTAAAAGCAGATAAAATGGTTTAAAAGCAGATAACAAATGCTTAAGTTTGTACAGCAATCCTTGATGCCACACTCGATCAAACGCTTGCTGAACATCTAAGAAGACTGATGAACAGTATAGTTTTTTTTTCTAGGGCATTTCTAATTACATTAACCACTCTATGGCACTGCTCGGGAGTTCCATGTCCCTGACGAAATCCAAATTGATGATCAGGCAATATATTGAATGATTCAAGAACAGGAGACAATCGCTTACGGAAGAGTTTTTCAAACAATTTCGAAAGTATGGGCAGCAGGCTAATAGGTCTATACGAAGTTATTATGTTTTCGGGTTTACCAGGTTTTGGTACCATAACAATCTTGGCACATTTCCACTTATCAGAGAAATAACTTAATCTTACAATTGAGTTAAATATTACTGTGAGTAGCACCACTCCTTTCTTTGGAAGTGATTTAAGAACGCGTCCATCTATCAGGTCATATCCAGGTGATTTATTTTTGAGCTTTCTAATCTCCGTTTTCACTTCTCGAATGCTAAAGGGTTTAATGGGTAGGTCCATCTGACAGGTTGAATCAAGAAAATCTGAGACTTCTTTTGCTTGAAGACTATTGCAGAAGGAAAAGGGTTTAAACGTTTCTTCTAAATGTAATTTAAAAGCATTCGCCTTGCTTTCGCTCGATCTACACCAAACACCATCCTTGTTTTTTATAGGAACATTTCCCTTCTTCGGCCTCTTGAGATATTTTGTTGCATTCCACAGCCTGTGTTCATTGTTATTGCTATTTACGTTCAAGCTGCTTAAAAAGTTCTTTATATTTTGATTTTTCATTTCATTAAGCCGTTTCTTTAGAAAGTTTGAGGAACGATTAAAGTTCGTTTTATCTCTTGGATTTTTTGTTCTATGCCAAACTCTACGAAGCCTTCTTTTATTTCTTAATAGTTTCCGTATTTCAGAAGTTATGAAATAGTTAGATAGCCTACTGTTTGTCTCTGGAGTGGATATATCAGCCGCTTTTTTTATCAAATCTGTAAAGTTCCCAACTGCATCGTCCAATTGCCTCCCATTTTTTGATTCTATATTTAAATTAATTTTTTCATTAATGATTTCCTGAAACAATTCAATATTAGTATGTTTGGTAAATATTGATCTATTTTGAGTTTTATAGAGAATGCTTCCTCTAAAATTTACTATGATCAGAGCTGAGATCGTAGTTTTCCACAATGCGCAAGAGAGATGGCGATATACCACTATAGAAACTTTGCCAAAATCTTATTTCTATAGAAAGTTTTGTCAAAATTTTAGTTTGTATAGAAAATTTTGTGAAAAGTTTATTTGTATAGAATACTTTATCAAAATTTTATTTCTATAAAAATTTTTTTCAAAATTTTAGTTTGTATTTAAATTTTTTTTAAGTTTATTTCTATAGAAAACTTTGTCAAAATTTTATTTCTATAGAAAATTTTTTCAAAATTTTATTTCTATAGAAAATTTTGTCAAAATTTTATTTCTATAGAAAATTTTTTCAAAATTTTATTTCTATAGAAAATTTTGTCAAAATTTTCTTTCTATAGAAAATTTTGTCAAAATTTTATTTTTATAGAAATTTTATAGAAAAAGATTCGGCTTGGCCGAACTTACGGCCGTATATACTTGTTATACCCTCCACCATAGGATGGGGGGTATATTAACTTTGTCATTCCGTTTGTAACACATCGAAATATTGCTCTAAGACCCCATAAAGTCTATATATATTCTGGGTCGTGGTGAAATTCTGATCTGAGCATGTCCGTCCGTCCGTCTGTTGAAATCACGCTAACTTCCGAACGAAACAAGCTATCGACTTGAAACTTGGCACAAGTAGTTGTTATTGATGTAGGTCGGATGGCATTGCAAATGGGCCATATCGGTCCACTTTTACGTATAGCCCCCATATAAACGGACCCCCAAATCCGGCTGAAATTTAGTACATGGTGTTAGTATATGGTCTCTAACAACCATGCAAAAATTGGTCCACATCGGTCCATAATTATATATAGCCCCCATATAAACCGATCCCCCGATTTGGCTTGCGAGGCCTCTAAGAGAAGCAAATTTCATCCGATCGGGTTGGATGTTAGTACATGGTGTTAGTATATGGTCTCTAACAACCATGCAAAAATTAGTCCACATCGGTCCATAATTATATATAGCTCCCATATAAACCGACCCCCCGATTTGGCTTGCGAGGCCTCTAAGAGAAGCAAATTTCATGCGATCCGGCTGAAATTTGGTACATGGTGTTAGTATATGGTCTCTAACTAGCATGCAAAAATTGGTCCTCATCGGTCCATAATTATATATAGCCCCCATATAAACCGATCCCTCGATTTGGCTTGCGAGGCCTCTAAGAGAAGCAAATTTCATGCGATCCGGCTGAAATTCTGTACATGGTGTTAGTATATGGTCTCTAACAACCATGCAAAAATTGGTCCACATCGGTCCATAATTATATATCAGTTGAAATTTGGTACGTGGTGTTATTATATGGCCTCAAGCGCCCATGCAAAAATTGGTCCAAATAGGTCCATAATTATATATAGCCCCCATATAAACCGATCCCCAGATTTGACCTCCGGAGCCCCTTGGAAGAGCAAAATTCATCCGATTCGGTTGAAATTTGGTACGTGATGTTAGTATATGGTATCCAACAACCATGCAGGAATTGGTTCATATCAGTCCATAATTATATATAGCACCCATATAAACCGATCCCCTAGATTTGACCTCCGGTGCCTTTTGGAGAAGCAAAATTCATCCGATCTGGTTGAAATTTTGTACGTGGTGGTAGTATATGATATTTAACAACCATGCCAAAAGTGGTCCATATCAGTCCATAATCATATATAGCCCCCCTATAAACCGATCCCGAGATTTGGTTTTGGAGCCTCTTGGAGGAGCAAATTTCATCCGAGTCAGTTGAAATTTGGTGCATTGTGCTAGTATATGGCCGTTAACAACCATGCCTAACTAGGTTCATATCGGTCTATAGTTATATATAGCCCTCAGATAAATCGATCCCCAATCACACAAAAATTGGTCCATATCTATTATTGTATATAGCCCCCATATAAGCGACCCCCATATTTCAATTCTGGCTATGCCAATTCTGATGTGCCAAAAGTGGTCCATATCAGTCCATAATCACATATAGCCCACATATACACCGATCCCGAGATTTGGTTTTGGAGCCTTTTGGAGTAGCAAATTTCATCCGAGTCAGTTGCAATTTGGTACATTGTGCTAGTATATGGCCGTTAACAACCATGTCTTACTAGGTCCATATCGGTCTATAGTTATATAGCCCTCAGATAAATCGATCCCCAATCACACAAAAATTGGTCCATATCAAGTTTATAATTGTATATAACCCCCACATAAGCGACCACCATATTTCAATTCTTGCTCTCTACGTACCGTGCAAAAGTCCATATCGATTCGTAATTATTTGTAGACTTACCTACACATACTTTTTTTTGTCTAACGTATACCACGTATGGACTAACTCACAATTTAGAAAACGATTTAAGATACCACAACCCAAGTAATTCGATTGTGGATGGCAGTCTTTAGTACAAGTTTCTATGGAATACATGGTGGAGAGTACATAAGATTCGGCCTGGCCGAACTTACGGCCGTATATACTTGTTTTTTATTGAAATGCATAGTTGTGTACATTAATTTTCTCTTTTGTAAGTGAAATAAATTCTTTTGTTTTGTGTTATTATTTATATTGCCAATTTTTTTGACGATTTTTAAAATGCAAGTGCAAGTGACGGTTTTTATCGAAAAAAGGGACGATTTTTTGAATTTTTGTTGACAGCCTTGGATATAAGTACACTGAAAAAAATATTGTCGTGAGGTCAAAGATTTCATGTCTTTAAAATACGAATGCCAATTTTGCTTAGCATAGAAGACGTATTTCTCTAATATAAAGTTATTTTCCTTGACCAAAAGTCGATGAACTTTCCAATGAAGTCGTATTGTCCTTATAATTAAGTGATTTCACTTAAAATTGGGTTTCATAACATGAAAGAAAAAATATTTGGGCTTAGGTCAACTTGACTTTAATAATTCAGAAAAATTCACTAAATTTAATGAAATTGTCTTTAAGTTTGTTGTCTTTTTGCATCTTGACAACAAAGCAAAAAATCGTTCAAATATAGGACATGTTTTTCAAAACTTTATTTTAAAGAAGTTTTTTACTTGAAACATTGCATAATTTCTACTGGAAGTCGAGTCTTAATTTGGAAAATAAAGTTGTCGTTAACTCGTTTTTATAGGACTTTGATAGCATATGAAGAAGCTGAAAAAGCGAAAAATTAAAATTTGCTTCCTAGAAGCATGTACACAAAACCCGATTTTAAAAGAGAATTGTGTCTTAAAAGTATCCTTAATTGTATTCTCCGCATCTTTGGCTCATAATCAATACCAATTTTTTTAAAGTAAAGACAAAATCTTTGGAACCGGGTATGCTTTTTTTTCAGTGTAGATGATCCCTTTTTTTATATAAAATTTGGAAGAATAATTCGTGTTATTTTGGGTTATTTTTTCGTGTTAAGCCTTTCAAAACGAGTCATTTTCCCCATACAAAAAATCAAGTTTAAAAGACCAGGATTCCTCAAAAACGTCGATTTTAGACTGTGAACCGTCCTAATTTGGAATATGCTCTGACTAAACATACTCTTTTCAAAAAAAATATGTCAAATTATTGAAATAAATTTCATAGAAAAAAAGGACAAAAAAAAAACAAATGCTTTGAAGAAAATAGGGATGTGAAAATAACTTAAATTTAAATTTGATTAAATATTCGCCTTTGAATATTACGAACTCATATGTATATGAACATATTTTGCATTTAGCTATTGGTTATGTTGCCATTGTTATATTTGTAAAGAGTCATTAAAACACACAATTAGCAATAGACCCTTACTGTTATCATTAGTAAGTTATACACTTTACTGCCATTCAAATATGTTGGCCAAATATCCAATATACTAAAAATTATATAACCGTTGATGAAGACACATATACATATAGTCTGATACCAGATACTGCCTTACCCACGAATATCTATAATTTCTAGTCATCAATCTTTTGGTTGAAACATTTCCATTTCTTTTGTTTATCTATTGGAAAGCATCTTGATAGGCATATCACTATGGAACAGACTGGCAGGTTGGCAGGCAAGCGCATCATCCGAACATTATACTTGGGATTTACTGCTTAATGTTTTGTTGTTATGAAAGAATAATTAAATGTGTGGGTATCGATTTTCACACATACACGCACACATCCATGATGAATGCTGAATAAGGCAAAATAAAGCCTTAAAGAATGGAGAAATAATCCAAACATAATTATTGGTATTTAACCCTGGTATTACACATACATTGGTGGTAATAGGTATTCCATTAGGGATTATTTTTATACCCTCCACCATAGGATGGGGGGTATACTAACTTTGTCATTACGTTTGTAACACATCGAAATATTGCTCTAAGACCCAATAAAGTATATATATTCTGGTCGTGGTTCTGAGTCGATCTGAGCATGTCCGTCCATCCGTCTGTTGAAATCACGCTAACTTCCGAACGAAACAAGCTATCGACTTGAAACTTGGCACAAGTAGTTGATATTGATGTAGGTCGGATGGTATTGCAAATGGGCCATATCGGTCCACTTTTACGTATAGCCCCCATATATACGGACCCCCAAATTTGGCTTGCGAGGCCTCTAAGAGAAGCCAATTTCATTCGATCCGGCTGAAATTTGATACATGGTGTTGGTATATGGTCTCTAACAACCATGCAAAAATTGGTCCACATCGATCCATAATTATATATAGCCCCCATATAAACCGATCCCCCGATTTGGCTTGCAAGGCCTCTAAGAGAAGCAAATTTCTTCCGATCCGGCTGAAATTTAGTATATTGTCTCTAACAACAATGCAAAAATTGGTCCACATCGGTCCATAATTATATATAGCCCCCATATAAACCGATCCCCCGATTTGGCTTGCGAGGCCTCTAAGAGAAGCAAATTTCATCCGATCCGGCTGAAATTTGGTACATGGTGTTAGTATATGGTCTCTAACAACCATGCAAAAATTGGTCCACATCGGTCCATAATTATATATAGTCCCCATATAAACCGATCCCCCGATTTGACCTCCGGAGCC
Organism: Haematobia irritans; assembly: GCF_050003625.1. Taxonomy (NCBI): domain Eukaryota; kingdom Metazoa; phylum Arthropoda; class Insecta; order Diptera; family Muscidae; genus Haematobia; species Haematobia irritans. Next base: position 168,016,504 of record NC_134397.1, on the reverse strand, counting down.
TCTTGGAAGACCAAAATTCATCTGATTCAGTTGAAATTTGGTACGTGGTGTTAATAAATGGCCTCAAACTCCCATGAAAAAATTGGTCAAAATCGGTCCATAATTATATATAGGCCCCATATAAACCGATCCCCAGATTTGACCTCCAGAGCCCCTTGGAACAGTAAAATTCTTCCCATTCAGTTGAAATTTGGTTCGTGATGTTAGTATATGGTATCCAACAACCATGCAGGAATTGGTTCCTATCAGCCCATAATTATATATAGCTCCCATATAAACCGATCCCCAGATTTGACCTCCGGTGCGTTTTGGAGAAGCAAAATTCATCCGATCTGCTTGAAATTTGGTACGTGGTGATCGTATATGATATTTAACAACCATGCCAAAAGTGGTCCAAATCAGTCCATAATCCTATATAGCCCCATATAAACCGATCCCGAGATTTGGTTTTGGAGCCTCTTGGAGGATCACATTTCATCCGAATGAATTGAAATTTGGTACATTGTGCTAGTATATGATCGTTAACAACCATGCCTAACTAGGTCCATATCGGTCTATAGTTATAGTTATATATATATATATATATATATATATATATATATATATATATATATATATATATATATATATATATATATATATATATATATATATATATATATATATATATATATATATATATATATATATATATATATATATATATATATATATATATATATATATATATATATATATATATATATATATATATATATATATATATATATATATATATATATATATATATATAGCGATTTCCCATCACACAAAAAATGGTCCATATCAAGTTTATAATTGTATATAGCCCCCATATAAGCGACCCCCATATTTCAATTCTTGCTCTCTACGTACCGTGCAAAAAGTCCATATCGATTCGTAATTATTTGTAGACTCAACTATACATTTTAGTGGTAACTTGATACCACAGACTACCCCTAGTGCAGTCTGTTCGATAATCAACAGTAGATATGGCCTAAGGTAAGATTTTGAATTTCAGGCAAGTCGCATAAAAATTACAGTGCTTAGATGTTCCCCAAAGATGACCCCAAATAGGGAGATCGGTTTGTATACACCCTCAAAAAAATCGCTTTTCTAACATATGTTCCAAACATGTTTTGCAGGAAGCACATATATTATTGGATATTGCCGAAACATTATTATGTTTGTTTTATGTGAACATATTATATGTTTGGAAGCATTTTGAGCCCAAAAATATTATATGCTTGCAAGAATGTTCTCCCCAAGAAGATTGTGCTCATTCCCTCACCTAATTTTCACTTCCACGAAATTTTTAGTTCTTGGCACCTTTTTCTGTAATATAACTAATGTTGAAGCAATTATTTAATTTTATAATTTTTTTTAAATTTTACCTTTCGCCTGGACGGAGAATCAAACCGGGAACCATGCAATTTGTAAGCCAACACACTACCACTGGGCTACGTAGCTGTTATAGTCACCAATAGACAATTATCGTTATAAGTTGCATTTATATAGCATCCCAGCAAAAAAAGCGTCGCCAGAAAAGTAGTGAAAATTTTCTTTTTGGATTCGGAAGTGGTGCAAAATTGGCGCAGAAGCGATGATTTTAACATGGGCTTGTCATAGGTTGGAAGTCCTCCATTTCAACTGTCGTTGCACTGAATTTGCATCACTTCTTAAGGTGTGATGCGCATCCAGTAATTTGGATGTGAATAAAGAAATTTTGTGATATTTTGACAAATAAATAATTTTTAAAATTTTTGTATGATTTTTAACGCATTATCTAGAACGTTTGACATCAAATATTTTTAAAAATTCGCAATTTTTCTAGAAAGGATTTAGCATATTTTTCGACAAAATTTTAATAATATGCACTATTTTATTAATTTTTAATCTGTTTCTAACCCATTTGAAACAATAAAATTTTAAATTTCCCATTAAAAATATGGAAAAATCGAGTTATAAAAAAGTGACTCAAATGAACTTCCTGTGCAGTTAAAATAAAGAACATCTTTTGGAGGACATTTTTGGAAGTGCTTTTAAAGTTGTGCCTTAAGAAGAACTTCCAATTTTGGGATAGTTTGCAGCACCCACCAGCCCATGCAAACATAACATTATTTAACATTATATTATTAGCATACGTTCCGATTTCTTTTAACGAACCAAGAAAAAAAATTGTGCCCATAATGCCAAAATGATAAACAAAACACATGTCCACACATACATAAAATGCTGCTCTCAAGACGAAAACACACGCTGTTTCTTTTTCAAATGTCCATTCTCTTGGTTCCGAATGTCTATTCTCTTTACTCCGAATACTCATTCTAATATTCAAATTAAATAATATTTAGACTCTGAATAAAATATCACAACATATATATGTTTAATCGAAATTTGTAAATGTATATATGTTTACATTCACACATATTATTTTTATAAAACATTCATGCCCCAAACATAATATATTCTAACATATTAACATATGTGTCCCAAACATTTAGTGTTAGTTTAGGAACATTACATGTTTGCACTTAAATATATTGTGTTTAAAAATTGTGCCCGAAACACATTTTGTTTAAATCGGAACATATGAAAAACATATTTTTCTAACAGTGTAGGAGCTATATAAAAATCTGGACCGATATAGCCAATCTTTGAAATTGACATGCCTGCATACAAAAGACAAGTTTGTGCACAATTTCAGCTCGATAGCTAAATTATCACAAAACTGTAGCGTGACAGACAGACGGACATCATTAACAGGTTGGCTGATAAGTCCCCGGTCTAACAAAGAAAAATAATTTTTTTTGTCAAAATTAGTTTTTATTATTCAACATAATTCCCTTCAAGAGCGATACAACGATTATAACGACCTTCCAATTTTTTGATACCATATTGGTAGTACTCCTTCGGTTTTGCCTCGCAATAGGCCTCAGTTTCGGCGATCACTTCTTCATTGCAGCCAAATTTTTTCCCTGCTAGCATCCTTTTGAGGTCTGAAAACAAGAAAAAGTCGCTGGGGGCAAGATCTGGAGAATATGGTGGATGGGGAAGCAATTCGAAGCCCAATTCATGAATTTTTGCCATCGTTCTCAATGACTTGTGGCACGGTGCGTTGTCTTGGTGGAACAACAATTTTTTCTTCTTGATATGGGGCCGTTTTACCGCGATTTCTACCTTTAAACGCTCCAATAACGCCATATAATAGTCACTGTTGATGGTTTTTCCCTTCTCAAGATAATCGATAAAAATTATTCCATGCGCATCCCAAAAAAACAGAGGCCATTACTTTGCCAGCGGACTTTTGAGTCTTTCCACAAGTCATTGAGAACGATGGCAAAAATTCATGAATTGGGCTTCGAATTGCTTCCCGACCCACCGTATTCTCCAGATCTGGCCCCCAGCGACTTTTTCTTGTTCTCAGACCTCAAAAGGATGCTCGCAGGGAAAAAAATTGACTGCAATGAAGAGGTGATCGCCGAAACTGAGGCCTATTTTGACGCAAAACCGAAGGAGTACTACCAAAATGGTATCAAAAAATTGGAAGGTCGTTGTAATCGTTGTATCGCTCTTGTAGGGAACTATGTTGAATAATAAAAACGAATTTTGACAAAAAATGTGTTTTTCTTTGTTAGACCTGGGACTTATCAGCCAACCTGTTACTAACATCACATACCAAATTGCACTCGGATCGGATGAACTTTTTTCTTCCTAGAGACTCCGGAAGTCAAATCAAATGACTGGATTATATGGATATTATGGATCGATATGGACCAATTTTTGCATAGTTTTCGGAGGCCATACTGAATTGATCCGGATGAATCGGAAGAAATGTACTCTTCCAAGAGGAGGCTCCACAAGTCAAATCTGTGGATCGGTTTATATTTTTTTCCAATATTTGTATGGTTTTTAGAGGGCATATTCTAGCATCACGTATCAAATCTCAACCGAATGGGATCGAATTTCACCACGGCCCAGATAAAATATACTATATGGGGTCTGAGATAATATATGTGGTCTAAGACCAAAATGTCCATGCACGCCCAGAGACGGAATATGATCACCCCAAACATGTTTCACGAGCAAACTGTTATCTTTGGACGGTGAACATGAAACATGTGTGTCGCAACCATATTATTTTCTCGAAAATTGTGTATCTGAATGCAGCAAACATTTATATTTTTGCCGAGAAAACAACATTTTTGCGACAAAAATTGTGCATGTTCACCGTCGCAAAAAAAAACATTTTGCTCTTGAAACATGTTTGGGGTGATCATATTCTCCTCTGGGTGTGCATGGACATATTGGTCTCTGACCCCATATATTATCTCAGACGCCATATTGCATATACATTCTGGGTCGTGGTGAAATATTCCTTCTCTTCCTTCATCGCTTCTGCGACAATTGTGCACCACTTCCGGATCCAAAAATAACATTTAAACTACTTTTTTAGCGACGCTTTTTTACTGGGTCAATAATGGAGCTATCGTTTTGAAATTTGGTATAGATTTGTCCGCAAGCATGCCAAGTTTGATAATAGAGCCTATGATTCTAGGTTTCGATATAACTCCCATATAAACCGACACTCCGATTTAATTTCTGCATTTTTTATTCGATTTTCCTGAAATTGAAAATGTCGAGGTATCTTTGACTCCACCAATAGGTGCGCCGAATATGGTGTATTTAGGTTCATGTTTTGGTATAGCCCCCATATAGACCGATCTCTTGATGTGGACACCGCATTTTGTTTGATATTAGCGCATATAGTCCGATCTCCCGATTTGATTTCTAGGCTTCTATACATCGTAATTTTCATGCGAATAGCCTGTAAATGAAAATGTAGAAGTATAGATTCTCGAAAGAGATACGTCAAATTGTTTAATGTAGCCATTAGCGTAGCTAGACAATTTTCCTAGGGGGGGCTATAGCTCCCCTAGCTAAAAATTTATAGACTGAACTTATGGGATCAATTAATGTTTTATTTCATAAAATTGGATAAAAAATTAGACATCAAAATAACTCGACAATTAATTTATAATAAAGCAACTAAAAGTAGTTCCACACTTTTCCCAGCAAAAAAAAATGTGAGTTGTTCTAAAGGCACAACTTTAAAAGTACTTCCAAAAATGTCCTCAATTATTTTAACTACAGTTTTTTTAATTAATTTTTTCATATTTTAAGGTGTAATTTTTTGTTTTCTTTTTTTTTCAAATAGTTTAAAAAAAGAGTAAGAATAAATAAATTGGTACAAATTATTCAAATTTTGCCACAAAACTGCTAAATCCATTATAGAAAAATCGATAATTTTGGAAATTATTCGAGGAAAAACGTTTCAAACAAACGTCAGAATGCATTAAAAATCATAAAAACAATATAAAAATTATTTATTTGGGAAAATATCACAAAATTTTTTAGTTCACATTCAAAACACTGAATTCGGATCTCACCTTAAGAAGTGAAGCAAATTCATTGCAACGGCTGTTGAAATTTGTCCTATGACAAGCTCATATTACATTTTCACTACTTTTTTTGGCAACGCTTTTTCGCAGCATTATTAAAATATTAATTTATGAAAGAATAGTTTTAATATCAATTACTATTTATACCCTTCACCACTACTGTGGTACAGGGTATAATAAGTTTGTGCATTTGTATGTAACGCCAAGAAATAGTGGTCATAGACCCATCTTTTAGTATACCGATCGGCTTAGAATTAATTTCTGAGTCGATTTAGCGATGTCCGCCTGTCTGTCTGTCTGTCCGTCTTTCTGTATATGTAATTTTGTGCACAAAGTACAGCTCGCAATTTAAGTCCGATCGTCCTCAAATTTGGCATAGGGCCGTTTCTTGGGACAGAGACAATCGCTATTGGTTTTGGAAAAAATCGGTTCAGATTTAGATATAGCTGCCATATATATATTTATCCCCGATGTGGTCATAGTTTGACATTCTACCAATACTTGGTAAATTTGATTGAAATCGGTTCAAATTTAGATATAGCTCCCATATAAATCTTTCGTCCGATTTGAACTTATATGGCCTCAAAATCCAGGGTTTTGCCGTGATTTGCTACAAATTTGGCACAAGGAGTACGTTTGGTAGTATCGGTAATTGTGCCAAATGTGGTTGAAATCGGTTCAGATTTAGATATGGCTCCCATATATATCTTCCGTCCGATTTGCACTCATGTGGCCAGGGGGGCCAAAGTTATACTGCCATTTACGTGAAATTTCGCATAGATAGCAGAATTATTATTCTAACTATGCATGTCAAATTTAGCAAAATTGGTTCAGATTGTATATAGCTCCCATATATACGTACACCAGAGTTGTGGAAATATGGTAGACTGTTTCATATTTTGGACCCATTTTCAATGGGATTTTCCTCCAATTGACTGGATAGTTTCCTCAGAGAATACAAATATGGCCAAAATTCTAACTTTACACAAAATTCTGTGATGATTTCCCTATATCTTAGCCATGTCCTACCCACTGCAATGCCAAAATTTCCACAGAACGGATGAGTTTTAAATAAGGCTCCAAGTCGCCCGACTAGACCAAATAATATATCACAACCCACACTGAAAAAAAAGTATACCCGGTTCCAAAAATTTTGTCTTTACTTTAAAAAATTTGGTATTGATTCCGAGTCAAAGAAGCGGAGAATACAAGTAAGGATACTTTTAAGACACAATTCTCTTTTAAAATCGGGTTTTGTGTACTTGCTTCTAGGAAGCAAATTTTAATTTTTCGATTTTTCAGCTTTTGTTCTTCATATGCTATCAAAGTCCTTTAAAAACAAGTTAACGACGACTTTATTTTCCAAATTAAGACTCGACTTCTAGTAGAAATTATGCTGTGTTTCAAGTAAAAAACGTCTTTGAAATAAAGTGTTGAAAAACATGTCCTATATTTGAACGATTTTTTGCTTTGTAGCGAAGATGCAAAAAGACAACAAATTTAAAGACAATTTCATTAAATTTAAAGATTTTTTCTAAATTATTAAAGTCAAGTTGACCTTAGCCCAAACATTTTTTCTTTCATGTTATGATATCCATTTTCAAATCAAATCACTTAATTATAAGGACAATACGACTTCATTGAAAAGTTTATCGACCTTTGGTCGTATTTTAAAGACATGAAATCTTTGACCTCACGACAATATTTTTTCAGTGCACACTTGACCACATATCTTGGCGAGATCTAACCAATATCCTTGTAAAATCGCCACTGCTGAGTAGCAAAAATTGTAAATATTACTCTAATTGTCCTATATCTCGAATATATATGTATCGACTGAAAAATCATAAATCTCTTTTGTACAATTGCATTAAAATTTCTCTCGCTTCATATTTCCCACATTTTTTACTATCATTGTGTTTCATCCCAGGGCGTTAGCCGATTTAAATTTTAATTCTAGAGTTTTTGTAGAAGAACAAAAAATTGTTTCCATTAAAAGTATTTGTATCTGGAAATGCAAACTTTTGTATAGCTCCCAGCAAATTTTAAGTAGTTGAGATGGTAACACAAATGTTTGTCTACATAGTGGTGAAGGGTATAATATAGTCGGCTCCGCCCGACTTTAGAATTTACTTACTTGTTTTTTAATTAAATTGACTAAACTAAATCAATCATAAGTTCAACCACCGCTTTATTTCATAAATATCTGAGTTCAAACATTGCCATCGGTAACTGCTACCACAACCCAAGTAATTCGATTGTTCATGAAAGTCTTTAGCGGAACTTTGTGCGATTGTATCTACTTGTTTAATTTTTATAAAAATTAAAAAAAAAAACTATTGACATTTATAGAAAAATGGAAAATCATACATAGAGTTTCAAATTCTGGGGGGGGGGGCTAAAATTTTTCTGGGGGGGTCTAAGCCCCCTCCCCAGAGGCCTTCCTACGCTTATGAATGTAGCTCCCATATACACCGGTCTCCCGATTTAAATTTTTGGGGGGATTGAGGATGCATTAAAATTAAATTGAACTTCCAGATCCGTACAATTTGAACTATTTTCTTAAAGAAGTATGTTTAATCAAATCTACCTGAAATATATTGTATCAAGTAGCCCACCAAAGCGAGGGACAGAACTACAATTATATCAGGAGCTACTAATTTTGGTTTTCCAAAATTCCTTTATTCTTACCTTATAAACAGAAATACTTGAAAATTGACACCATCGATTGACCAACATAACTCATGCGCTGCCGAGGTAATGGTGTGGGCCGCAGTAACAGCCGATGGTCGCTTCCCCTCGCAGCAGACCACGGACATTCTAACACGACTCAGATCGCGCCAACCAAGAATGTCTTATATCCCACAATGGGCACCAAAATCTCTGGATCGCAATACGTTGGATTTTGCACCTGGGACATTTTTAAAATGAGATTGGTACTTAAAAATACCAAAGTGTCGATCATCTCAAGAAGGCGGCTCGCCACACGGAAGAAAAAGACTGTTTTTCATATGTTTGGGTGTAAAAATTATATGTTTGAAACTCATTTTTTTTTAACACAATATTTTTTTGTGCAAGTATATAATGTTCATAAGCTAGCATAACATGTTTGGGACATATATATTAATATGTTAGAACATATTATGTTAGGGACATAAAATGTTTGTAAATATAATATGCTTAGATGGTAACATATATTAATTAGGAAATAGCCTATAAGAATATATGTTTTTTGAAAGAGAGACCTAGAGAGTATTCTGCAAGTAAAATAATAGAAGTAAACAATTGGCGCCTTAAAAAAATCATTAACATTTTTTAATACCAGTGTATGCACTAAGTTGACATATAATATGTTTGAACAATACAAACAATATTTTGTTTGGACCAACCCTGAAAATATATATATGTTTGAAGCAAAATATGTTTTTTTGTTTGTGAGGTTGCAGGAATGGGCTGAAATAACTTAGAACCCTTTCGTGCAGCACGTGATTATTTTTCGGGCGTAATTCGTGCTAGATGTACGCAATTCGGATATATCTAAATTAATTTTAAAATTTGAAAATTAAAAAAAAAAACAAGTATATACGGCCGTAAGTTCGGCCAGGCCGAATCTTATGTACCCTCCACCATGGATTGCGTAGGAACTTCTACTAAAGGCTGTCATCCACAATCGAATTACGTGGGTTGCGATAACACTTGCCGATGGCAAGATATCGTAAAACTTTTTAACACTGTCTTCTAAATTGTAAATTAGCCCTTACGGGGTATATATTAAACAAAAAAAGGCCGATTAAATACGTATATAATATAGTTTGACAAAATTTTCTATAGAAATGAAAACTTGACAAAATTTTCTATAGAAATAAAATTTTGACAAAATTTTCTATAGAAATAAAATTTTGACAAAATTTTCTATAGAAATAAAAACTTGACAAAATTTTCTATAGAAATAAAATGTTGACACAATTTTCTATGGAAGTAAAATGTTAACAAAATTTTGTATAGAAATAAAATGTTGACAAAATTTTCTACAGAAATAAATTTTTTACAAAATTTTCTATAAAAATAAAATTTTGACAAAACTTTCTATGGAAATAAAATTTTGACAAACATTTCTATAGAAATAAATGTTTGACAAAACTTTCTATAGAAATGAAATTTTCTATGGAAATAAAGTTTTGGTAGATTATTTTTGGCGATATGGACCAATTTTTGTGTAATAAGTCATCGGCTATATATAACTAAAGACCGATATTGACCAATTTTTACATGGCTGTTAGAGGCCATATATTGACAAAATGTACCAAATTTCAACCGCATCGGATGACTTTTGCTATATATAATTATGGACCGATATGGACCAATTTTTGCATGGTTGTTAGATACCATATACTAACACCATGTACCAAATTTCAACTGGATCGGATGAATTTCGCTCCTCCAAGAGGCTCCTGAGGTCAAATCTGGGGATCGGTTTATATGGGAGCTATATATAATTATGAACCGATATGAACCAATTTTTGCATGGTTATTAGAGACTATATACTAACACCACGTACTAAATTTCAATTGCATCGGATGAATTTTGCTCCTCCAAGAGGCTCCGGAGTTCAAATCTGGGGATCGGTTTATATGGGAGCTATATATAATTATGAACCGATATGGACCAATTTTTGCATGGTTGTTAGAGGCCGTATACTAACATCAGGTACCAAATTTCAACAGGATCGGATGAATTTTGCCCCTTCAAGAGGCTCCGGAGGTCAAATCTGGGGATCGGTTTATATGGGGGCTATATATAATTATGGACCGATATGGACCAATTTTTGCATGGTTGTTAGAGACCGTATACTAACATGAGGTACCACATTTCAACCGGATCGGATGAATTTTTCACCTCCAAGAGGCTCCGGAGGTCAAATCTGGGGATCGGTTTATATGGGGGCTATATATAATTATGGACCGACATGAACCAATTTTTGCATGGGCGTTAGAGACCGTATACTAACATCAGGTACCAAATTTCAACCGGATCGGATGAATTTTGCTGCTCCGAGAGGCTCCCCAAGCCAAATTTGGGGATCGGTTTATATGGGGGCTATACGTAAACGTGGTCCGATATGGCCGATTTTCAATACCATCCGACCTACATCAATAACAACTACTTGTGCCAAGTTTCAAGTCGATAGCTTGTTTCGTTCGGAAGTTAGCGTGATTTCCACAGACGGACGGACAGCCGGACAGACGGACGGACGGACATGCTTAGATCGACTCAGAATTTCACCACGACCCAGAATATATATACTTTATGGGGTCTTAGAGCAATATTTCGATGTGTTACAAACGGAATGACAAAGTTAATATACCCCCATCCTATGGTGGAGGGTATAAAAAAACAAGTATATACGGCCGTAAGTTCGGCCAGGCCGAATCTTATGTACCCCCAACCATGGATTGCATAAAAACTTATACTAAAAGACTGTCATCCACAATCGAATTACTTGGGTTGCGGTAACACTTGCCGATGGCAAGGTATCTTAAAACTTCTTAACACCGTCTTCTCAATTTTAAGTTAGTCCATACGGGGTATATATTAAACAAAAATAAAAAAGGCCGATTAAATACGTATATAATTCAGTTGACAAAAATTTCTATAGAAATAAAATTTTGACAAAATATTCTAAAGAAATAAAATTTTGACAAAATGTTCTATAGAAAAAAAATTTTAACAAAACATTCTATAGCACTAAATTTTGACAAAATTTTTTATAGAAATAAAATTTTGTACAGTAATAAAATTTTGAATAAATTTTCTATAGAAATAAAATTTGGAAAAATTTTCTATAGAAATGAAATGTTGACAAAATTTTGTATAGTAATAAAATTTTGACAAAATTTTGTATAGTAATAAAATTTTGACAAAATTTTCTATAGAAATAACATTTTGGTAGATTATTTTTGGGGATCGGATATATATAACTATTGACCGATATTGACTAATTTTGGCATGGTTGTTATTGGCCATATACTAGCGCAATGTACCACATTTCACCACGTACCAAATTTCAAGCGGATCGGATGAATTTTGCTCCTCCAACAGCTCGGAGGTCAAATCTGGGGATGGGTTTAAATGGGGGCTACATATAATTATGAACCGATATGGACCAATTTTTGCATGGTTATTATGGACCATATACTAATACCACGTACCAAATTTCAACCGGATTGGGTGAATTTTGCTCTTCCAAGGGACTCCGGAGGTCAAATCTGGGGATCGGTTTATATGGGGGCAACATATAATTATGGACCTATATGGGCCAATTCCTGCATGGTTGTAAGAGACTATATACTAACACCATGTACCAAATTTCAGCCGGATCGGATGAAATTTGCTTCTTTTAGAGGCTCCGAAAGCCAAATCGGAGGATCGGTTTATATGGGGGCTATATATAATTATGGACCGATATGGACCAATTTTTAGAGACCATATACTAACACCATGTAACAAATTTCAACCGGATCGGGTGAATTTTGCTCCTCCAAGTGGCTCCGCAAGCCAAATCTGAGCGTCGGTTTATATGGAGGCTATACGTAAAAGTGGTCCGATATGGCCACTTTTCAATACCATCCGACCAACATCAACAACTGCTTGTGCCAAGTTTCAAGTCGATAGATTGTTTCGTTCGGAAGTTAGCGTGATTTCAACAGACGGACGGACGGACGGACATGCTTAGATCGACTCAGAATTTCACCACGACCCAGAATACTTTATGGGGTCTTAGAGCAATATTTCGATGTAATGCAAATAGAATGACAAAGTTAATATACCCCCATCCTATGGTGGAGGGTATGAAAAAAAAACATATGAGACTTTGTGACATCTCATATCAGCATACTTGTTGAGTGAAACCTCTCAAACTTGGATACATCTCAAAAGATGACAATTCTCAACGATTTAAAATGCACGTTGACATTCCTAACTGATGTGAAAATTAATATGTAGATACGTACATATATCTTGCATTCCATCAAGCATTGAGCGTGAAAAAGTCATACCAAAATGAAGCAAATGAATGGCGGACAGACGCAATGGCATATGTCACCTTTAATGATGTATGATGATGTTAATTTATTTATTTTACGTTGGGTTTTGCTCTTTTCCCAATGCTGAGGTTCAAAGCAAAGTTTTTTGTTTGTTTTCATGAAAATTCCAATATTTTGTTGTCTTTAATTTCGATCTGTCATAAGAGAGTATAAATATTATATTACCCAAATGAGCATTATCTCATGTTGACACAGAATCGTTAGCGCAGTGGGGAAATTATGAGGTTTATTCAACAGAGGGGTGATACGGAGCGTGCTCATGCTGATCAAATATCAATTTATTGAGAAATGAATAGAATCCCTTTAACAAAATTTAATAGTTACTCTTTGTTTTCTATTGAACGGGACTATTGATTTTCGTTACCTTAATATTAATGGAGATTTGTTGAAATTATCAAAACGGTTAGGAAGATGTGAATTTATGAAAAATTAGATAAAATTTAATGGAAATCCATTTGTATTAATTAGAAAATTGAAAACTTCATTTCAAACGTCTTTAATTTCTTTCAAATAAAAACATCACATTTATGATCGTTGGGGGTATGAATCGAATTTCCTGAAGACAAAAGTTGCACACCCATCAATTTGAAATAAATTGTGAACCGACATGAAAAATATTAAGTAAATATATATGTATTATACCTTAAATTAAAGCTTGAGATCCGGGCTACAAAATAGAGGAAAATTTATTCCGATTTATTTCTGTTTAGGGAAATAAATAACAAAAACAACAAATATATACGGCTAGGCCGAATCTTATGTACCCTCCACAATGGATTGTGTAGAAACTTCTACGAAAGAATGTCATCCACAATCGAATTACTTGGGTTGTGGTATCTTAAAACTTCTTAACATCGTTTTCTAAATTGCGAGTTAGTCCATACGTGGTATATATGTGACAAAAAAGTTAAGTATAGGTAAGTCTACAAATAATTACAAATCGATATGGACTTTTTGCACGATACGTAGAGAGCCAGAATTGAAATATGGGGGTCGTTTATGTGGGGGCTATATACAATTATGAACTTGATATGGACCAATTTTTGTGTGATTGGGGATCGATTTATGAGGGCTATATATAACTATAGACCGATATGGACCTAGTTAGGCATGGTTGTTAACGGCCATATACTAGCACAATGTACCAAATTTCAACTGACTCGGACGAAATTTGCTCCTCCAAGAGGATCCAAAACCAAATCTCGGGATAGGTTTCTATGGGGGCTATATATTATTATGGACTGATATGGACCACCTTTGGCATGCTTCAACCGTAATTTCAACCGAATCGGATGAATTTTACTCTTCCAAGGGGCTCTGGAGGTCAAATCTGGAGATCGGTTTATATGGGGGCTATATATAATTATGGACCGATTTTGACCAATTTTTGCATGGGTGTTTGAGGCCATATATTAACACCACGTACCAAATATCAACTGAATCAGATGAATTTTGGTCTTCCAAGAGGCTCCGGAGGTCAAATCTGGTGATCGGTTTATATGGGGGCTATATATAATTATGTACCGATGTGGACCAATTTTTGCATAGTTGTTAGAGACCATATACTAACACCATGTACCAAATTTCAGCCGGATCGGATGACATTTTCTTCTCTTAGAGGCTCCGCAAGCCAAATCTGGGGATCGGTTTATATGGGGGCTATATATAATTATGGACCAATATGGACCAATTCTTGCATTGTTGTCAGGGACCATATACTAATACCACGTACCAAATTTCAATCGGATCGGATGAATTTTTCTCCTCTAAGAGGCTCCAGAGGTCAAATCTGGGGATCGGCTTACATGGGGGCTATATATAATTATGGACCGATATGGACCACTTTTGGCATGGTTGTTAGAGATAATATACTAACACCACGTACCAAATTTCAATCGGATCAGACTTTTGCTCCTCTAAGAGGCTCCGGAGGTCAAATCTGGGTATCGGTTTATATGGGGGCTATATATAATTATGGGCCGATGTGGACCAAGTTTTGCATGGTCATTAGAGAACATATACCAACACCATGTACCAAATGTCAGCCGGATCGGATGAAATTTGGTTCTCTTAGAGGCTTTGTAATCCAAATCGGGGGATCGGTTCCTATGGGGGCTAAATGTAATTATGGAACGATATGGACCAATTTTTGCATGGTTGTTAGAGACCTATAATAACACCATGTACCAAATTTCAGCCGGATCGGATGGAATTTGCTTCTCTTAGAGCAATCGCAAGCCAAATTTAGGGGACCGTTTATATGGGGGCTATACGTAAAAGTGGGCCGATATGGACCAATTTTTGCATGGTTGTTAGAGACGATCCCAACACCATGTACCAAATTTCAGCCGGATCGGATGAAATTTGCTTCTCTTAGAGCCTTCGCAAGTCAAATTTGGGGGTCCGTTTATATGGGGGCTATACGTAAAAGTGGACTGAATAATTTTTGCATTTTTAGCAAAGAAACTATTAAAAACGTCCTTATTGATATTCAATTTACGTAGATTTGACGAAACGACATATCCACTAAATGCCAAAGAGACTCCAGGGAGAAGGAAACGCTAAGGGCTACCATACAAAATATAAAAAAAAAATTATAATATTTAGTTTAATTTAATTTTTACTTATTTTTAGTGTACAAGTTTTTTTTTATACCCTCCACCATAGTATGGGGGTATATTAACTTTATCATTCCGTTTGTAACACATCGAAATATTGCTCTAAGACCCCATAAAGTATATATATTCTGGGTCGTGGTGAAATTCTGAGTCCATCTAAGCATGTCCGTCCCTCTGTTTAAATCAACCTAACTTCCGAACGAAACGAGCTATCGACTTGAAACTTAGCACAAGTAGTTGTTATTGATGTAGGTTGGATGGTATTGCAAATGGGCCATATCGGTCCACTTTTACGTATAGCCCCCATATAAACCGAACCTCAGATTTGGCTTGCGGAGCCTCTTGGAGGAGCAAAATTCATCCGATCCGGCTGAAATTTTGTACGTGGTGTAGTACATGGTCTCTAACAAACATGCAAAAATTGGTCCGTATTGATCCATAATTATATATAGTCCCCATATAAACCGTTCCCCAGATTTGATGTACGGAGCCTCTTGGAGAAGCAAAAAATTTAATTTCTATAGATAATTTTGTCAAAATTTTATTCCTATAGAAAATTTTGTCAAAATTTTATTTCTATAGAAAATTATGTCAAAATTTTATTTCTACATGAAGTTTTGTCAATAAATATTTTTCTATACAAAATTTTGTCAAAATTTTATTTCTAGAGAAAATTGTGTCAAAATTTTATTTCTATAGAAAATTTTGTTAAAATTTTATTTCTATAGAAAATTTTGTCAAAATTTTATTTCTATAGAAACATTTGTAAAAATTTTATTTCCATAAAAAATTTTGTCAAACTTAATTATATACGTATTTAATCAGCCTTTTTTAGTTTAAGATATACACCGTATGGACTACCTTGCAAGTTAGAAGACGTTGTTAGGAAGTTTTAAGATACCCAAGTAATTCGATTGTGGATGACAGTTTTGAGTAGAAGTTTCTACGCAATCCATGGTGGAGGGTACATAAGCTTCGGCCTGGCCGAACTTACGGCCGTATATACTTGTTAAAAGTTCGTTTGCTAACGTAGCACTAACGGAGCTTCCTGAAAATGGGGGTAAACCAATAAGTGAAATTGCCTCATTTTTGTTTTTGTATGGGGACCATACCAAAACATAGACCGATACTCACAATTTTTGGCACACGTATTTGTGGTCCTACAATACCTCTAGATTTCCAATTTCAGGTAAATTGAATAAAAACTGCGGTTTCTATAATCCCAAGAAGTAAAATCGGGAGATCGGTCTATATGGGGGCTATAACAAAATATGGATCGATACTCACAATTTTTGGCACACGTATTTGTGGTCCTACAATACCTCTAGATTTCCAATTTCAGGTAAATTGAATAAAAACTGCAGTTTCTATAAGCCCAAGAAGTAAAATCGGGAGATCGGTCTATATGGGGGCTATACCAAAACATGGACCGATAATCACCATTTTTGGCACACCTCTTTATGGTCCTAAAATACCTCTAGGTTTCAAATTTCAGGCAAATTGGATAAAAACTACAATTTCTATAAGCCCAAGACCCCAAATCGGGAGGTCGGTTTATATGGGGACTATATCAAAACCTGGACCGATAGAGCCCATCTTCGAACTTGACCTGCCTGCAGACAAAAGACGAGTCTGTGCAAAATTTCAGTATGATTGCTTCATTATTGAAGACTGTAGCGTGATTACAACAGACAGACAGACAGACGGACAGACGGACATCGTTATATCGTCTTAGAATTTCTCCCTGATCGAGAATATATATACATTATATAGTCGGAAATCGATATTTCGATGTGTTACAAATGGAATGACAAACTTATTATACCCCCGTCACCATTCTATGGTGGTGGGTATAAAAAAAGTGGAAAAAAAGGAATTTAGTGTTTTGATAAAATACTGTTTTCTGAAGAGGAAAAATACGGTGGAAGCAAAAACTCGGCTTGATAATGCGTGTCCGGACTCTGCCCCAGGGAAACCTACAATAATTGATTGGTATGCAAAATTCAAGCGTGGTGAAATGAGCACGGAGGAAGGTGAACGCAGTGGACGCCCGAAAGAGGTGGTTACCGACGAAAACATCAAAAAAATCCACAAAATGATTTTGAATGACCGTAAAATGAAGTTGATCGAAATAGCAGAGGCCTTAAAGATATCAAAGTAATGTGTTGGTCACATCATTCATCAATATTTGGATATGCGGAAGCTCTGTGCAAAATGGGTGCCGCGCGAGCTCACATTTGACCAAAAACAACAACGTGTTGATGATTCTGAGCTGTGTTTGCAGCTGTTAACTCGTAATACATCCGAGTTTTTCCGTCGATATGTGACAATGGATGAAACATGGCTCCATCACTACACCCCTGAGTCCAATCGACAGTCGGCTGAGTGGACAGCGACCGGTGAACCGTCTCCGAAGCGTGGAAAGACTCAAAAGTCCGCTGGCAAAGTAATGGCCTCTGTTTTTTTTGGGATGCGCGTGGTATAATTTTTATCGATTATCTTGAGAAGGAAAAAACCATCAACAGTGATTATTATATGGCGTTATTGGAGCGTTTGAAGGTCGAAATCGCGGCAAAACGGCCCCATATGAAGAAAAAGTGCTGTTCCACCAAGACAACGCACTGTGCCACAAGTCATTGAGAACGATGGCAAAAATTCATGAATTGGGCTTCGAATTGCTTCCCCTTCCACCGTATTCTCCAGATCTGGCACCAGCGACTTTTTCTTGTTCTCAGATCTCAAAAGGATGCTCGCAGGGAAAAAATTTGGCTGCAATGAAGAGGTGATCGCCGAAACTGAGGCCTATTTTGAGGCAAAACCGAAGGAGTCCTACCAAAATGGTATCAAAAAATTGGAAGGTCGTTATAATCGTTGTATCGCTCTTGAAGGGAACTATGTTGAATAATAAAAACGAATTTTAACAAAAAATGTGTTTTTCTTTGTTAGACCGGGGACTTATCAGCCAACCTGTTATACCTTTTTGGTATTTTTTTTTAATTTTAATTTTCGATTGTATTTTTTTATAAATTTTGTCCGACTTAATATGTTCTGTCTTTCTTTGTGGTGTTTCAATCCCTCCGTTTTTCTTGAGACATTTAAATTTTTCATTTTTTTCTTTTCAAAAGTTCCTATAATATCCTATTTCAATGTGAACAAAGTAAAACTCTCTTACAAAATATAACCCATTCTGGATGCCTATTACCATTTGAACCACTAGGAAAGAGTATTCATCGCCTTGCAACCCATAAAAAAATACCAGTCCACAACGGACAAAATGTACTCACCTGCTTATTTGATATGAACTCCTTTTACAACTTCATATTTAAGGCTACTTTTGGTCAATGAACAATCTTTTCCAGACAGATTTCTCTCGATAGTTTAATGCAGGTGGCGCCAACACCTGCAGACGATTTTGTTAAAATATATTCCCATAATCGATGCAATCCATCTTTTTATGGTTATGGTCACAAAAATTCATTCAAAATAATTGGATTATTTTAGTATTTTTGAAAAGCTTAAAATTTTCCATTTTTGATTTGAATTAGATAACATTCTTATTATCGGCCATAGGCCATGGTTAAAGCATGAAAAAACCACAAACTTTATTATGTCATAAAAACCTCAACGAAACTCGGCTCCTTTGTCTGAGATATTTTTTTGTTTTATAGTTTCAGATTTTAATTTAAACTTTTATCATTATGTGGAAATCTTTGCCGAGCTAGATAGTTCAACATATTAGAAAGATATCTGACATATTTCCCCCAACAACAGCGGCAATAAATTAATCTAAGATATAATAAGCCATTGTTTTGGGTTTTGTCAAAGAAAAGGGTCGTTGCAAGCCAAAGATAAAACCGATGGCTTTTTATTAAGAGACAAATTTTAAATTATTCCACTATGTTGGAGGTGTTTCAAATTTTCGTCGTTCGTTATTTTTGGTTTTCTCCTTATACTAGAAGAGTTTTAATGCAGCACAGTGCATTTGATACTAATTGGGAAGGTTTATACGAAAAATTGTTATATTGTGGGAGAGATAAACTTAAAAGTTTTCGGTTTAAAAATAGCCACATATATTTTCACAACTTAAATAAGACCAGATACAAATTATTAAAATTTATCATTTCTCTGTAAGTACACTGCAAAAATGGAAGTTATTCCGCAAACATTTTTTAAGCACATACTGTTTTCCTCTATCGATTCTCCACTTCCTATGATGTTCTTTTGGCCATGCCTTGAAAATTAATTTTGGACAATTTAATGTCGAAAAAAATTAATAAAAACTGGAGTTTGACGAATGGGTCCTGGAGATACGGATACGTGGGTGTACTAACTATGTTATTCCATTGGTAACACATCGAAATATGAGTCGATCTAGAGTTATCCTACCCTCCGTCTATTGAAGTAATTCCGGCTAAAATTTATTCTGATACAAAACCCATACTTATGCAAACTGTGACCTACACGCAAAGAAAAAAAACGTTTGGAAAACGTGTACCGAAAACGTTTTTCTTTTGTTAGAGTTTTTTGAATTGCTTCGAAAATTTTAAACTTTTATCACCAAAAAAATTCGTTTGTTACAAAATTTTTATTTTTTCAATAAAAAAAGTTATTTTTGAAATAACAACACAGTCCATTTCGTTTATATCAAACACTGTTCTTTTCTGACTTTAGGTCTTTAATAAGACACATTTTACAGTTCAAAATTTAATATAGTACAATGTAATGTTGAACATTTTTTCGGAATCTTCCGAATATATCTGGAATATATGTAAAAAAAAAACAAAAGCAAAAAAAAAACTTTGGCCGAAGCAGGGATCGAACCCACGACCCTTGGCATGAGAGTCGGACGTAGCTACCACTGCTCCACGGTGCCAAACTAAATGTTTGTTTCTGTTAAATAAACTTTGTTTATTCGGTTCGTGGGCGCCGCAAGCTATGCTATATAAATATAACTTATATGGATATTTATCTATTGATGACCATAACAGGTACATAGCTCAGTGGTTAGTGTGTTGGCTTACAATGTGCATGGTCCGCGGTTCGATTCTCCGTCCAGGCGAAAGGTAAAAAAAATTTTAAAAATTTATAAAATCGTATAATTTCTTCTACATTGTTGGTATTACAGGAAAAGGTGTTAAGAACTAAAAATCCTCGTGGATGTGAGAAAGATGTGAGGGACAATGCAATTAGCAAGAAAATAATGTTTTTGAGCTAGTCTTTATGAAATTGTTTTTACATCCTGGAAAAGAATAAACGTTTATCACAAAAAGTATATACTTTTCTTCCAAATACACTTCCTTACAGCGAAAAGCAAATGAGAAACGAACTTTGTTTGTCTAAAATTTCGTTTGGGAGGAAAGAATTATTTTTTTGCGTGTAGACTTTCATTCAGGGCTGCCAATGAAATTTCAAGAAAAATCGTCAATGAAAATAATATTAAAACCAAACTAATATTTTGGTTGAAGACAAAAGTATTTACTCCATAAATAAGAACGGAATATTAACACACATAACTATTTTTAATATCTAGTTACTAATTCAGTTAGATTTTTACTAAAAAAAAAATTTTAAATCTTTAATATTTATTGATTGACTCTCCAATTATTGATTGACTTACAACTTTCTATAGAAATAAAATTTTAACAAAATCTTCTACAGAAATAAAATTGTGACGAAATTTTCTATAGAAATAAAATTTTGTAAATACTTTTTAGAAATAAAGTTTTCCTGGAAGAAAACAATGCAAAAAAAGTTCTATAGATATAAATTTTTGCAAGAATATTCTATCTAAAAAAATTTTGTAAAATTTTCTATAGATATAAAGTTTTGGGAAATTTTTCTATAGAAATACAATTTTGACAAAATTTTATATGAAAATAAAATTTTGACAAAATTTTACTATAGAAATAAAATTCTGACAAAATTTTCTATAGAAATAAAATTCTGACCACATTTTCTGCCCCAAAAGAAACGATATTAGACCCGTTCAAAAATTTTGACTAGAAGCAGTTCGTTTAAACGTTTAGAGCCAGCACAAGAGAGGATGCATTTAACAGTTGTCAGATAGAGAAATTGCAAGTTTTTGTTTGAGATTTCATACATGTCGGGGCTATATCTCATTTTAAATTTAAAGTATTAATATCACGGTTGCCTCTAGTGACAAAAATTATCCACCAAAAAGAAAGAAAATTTAACAAAAATTTAACCAAATTCAAAAAAAAATATTTTTAATTTGTTGATCACATTTTTGTGCTAAGTATATACAAAAATATTGTTTTATTCGAAATAAATTTTCTATATTGAATTTATAGAAAATTTGGTTAAAATTTTATTTCTACAGAAAAAGTTGTCAAAATTTCATTTTTATACAAAAATTCGTCAAAATTGTATTTCTATAGAAAATTTTGACAAAATTTTCTCCAGGACCCATTCGTCAAATTGCAATCGAATGGGATGAATTTTGCTCCTCCAAGAGGTTCCGCAGGTCAAATATGGGGATTGATTTATATGAGGGCTATATATAATTATGGACGGATATGGACCAATTTTTGCACGGTTGTTCGAGACCATACTAACACCACGTACCAAATTTCAACCGAATCGATGAATTTTGCTCCTCCGAGAGGCTCCGAAGGTCATATCTGGGAATCGGTTTATATGGAGGCTATATATAATTATGGACCGATACGGGCCAATTTGTGCATGGTTGTTAGAGACCACATACTTACACCACGTACCAAATATCAACCGGTTTATATGGGGGCTATATATAATTATGGACCGATATCGACCAATTTTTGCATGGTTGTTAGAGACATATACTAACACCACGTAACAAATTTCAACCGGATCGAATGAATTTTGCTCCTCCAAGAGGCTCCGTAAGCCAAATCTAGGGGTCGGTTTATATGGGGGCTATACGTAAAAGTAGACCGATATGGCCCATTTGCAATGCCATCCGACCTACATCAATAGCAACTACTTGTGCCAAGTTTCAAGTCGATAGCTGGTTTCGTTCGGAAGTTAGCGTGATTTCAACAGACGGACGGACATGCTTAGATCGACTCATAATTTCATCACGACCCAGAAAATATATACTTTATGGGGTCTTAGAGCAATATTTCGATGTGTTACAATGGTGGAGGGTATAAATATATGACAAAGTCGAGTTATAAACAAATATAAACGGCCGTAAGTTCGGCCAGGCCGAATCTTATATACTCTCCACCATAGATTGGAAACTTCTACGAAAGACTGTTATACACAATCGAATTACTTGGGTTGTGGTATCTTAAATCGTTTTCTAAATTGTGAGTTAGTTCACACGTGGTATATATTAGACAAAAAGGTATGTAAGTCTACAAATAATTACGAATCGATATGGACTTTTGCACGGTACTTAGGGAGCCAGAATTGAAATATGGGGGTCGCTTATATGGGGGCTATATACAATTATGAACTTGATATGGACCAATTTTTGTGTGATTGGGGATCGATTTATCTGAGGACTATATATAACTATAGACCGATATGGACCTAGTTAGGCATGGTTGTTAACGGCCATATACTAGCACAATGTACCAAATTTCAACTGACTCGGAGGAAATTTACTCCTCCATGAGGCTCCAAAACCAAATCTCGGAATCGGTTTATATGGGAGCTATATATGATTATGGACTGATATGGACCACTTTTGGCATGATTGTTAAATATCATATACTACCACCACGTACCAAATTTCAACCAGATCGGTTGAATTTTGCTTCTCCAAAAGGCACCGGAAGTCAAATCTGGGGATCGGTTTATATGGGTGCTATATATAATTATGGACTGATATAAACCAATTCCTGCATGGTTGTTGGATACCATATACTAACATCACGTACCAAATTTCAACCGAATCGGATAAATTTTGCTCTTCGAAGGGGCTCCGGAGGTCAAATCTGGGGATCGGTTTATATGGGGGCTATATATAATTATGGACCGATTTCGACCAATTTTTGCATGGGCATTAGAAACCGTATACTTACATCATGTACCAAATTTCAGCCGGATCGGATGAAATTTGCTTCTCTTAGAGGCTCCGAAAGCCAAATCGGGGGATCGGTTTATATGGGGGCTATATATAATTATTGACCGATGTGGACCAATTTTTGCATGGTTGTTAGAGACCATATACTAACACCATGTACCAAAGCCGGATCGGATGAAATTTGCTTCTCTTAGAGGGTCTGCAAGCCAAATTTGGGGGTCCGTTTATATGGGGGCTATACGTAAAAGTGGACCGATATGGCCCATTTGCAATACCATTCGACCTACATCAATAACAACTACTTGTGCCAAGTTTCAAGTCGATAGCTTGTTTCGTTCGGTAGTTAGCGTGATTTCAACAGACGGACGGACGGACGGACATGCTTAGGTCGACTTAGAATTTCACCACGACCCACAATATATATACTTTATGGGGTTTTAGAGCAATATTTCGATGTGTTACAAAGGGAATGACAAAGTTAATATACCCCCCATCCTACAATGAAAAAAATATTGTCGTGAGGTCAAAGATTTCATGTCTTTAAAATACGAATACAAATTTTGCTTAGCATAGAAGACGCATTTCTCTAAAATAAAGTTATTTTCCTGGTCCAAAAATCGATAAACTTTTCAATGAAGTCGTATTGTCCTTATAATTAAGTGATTTGACTTAAAAATGGGTATCTTAACATGAAAGAAAAAATTTATAGGCTAAGGTCAACTTGACTTTAATAATTCAGAAAAATTCTTTAAATTTAATGAAATTGTCTTTAAATTTGTTGTCTTTTTGCATCTTGACTACAAAGCAAAAAATCGTTCAAATATAGGACATGTTTTTCAAAACTTTATTTTAAAGACGTTTTTTACTTCAAACATAGCATAATTTCTACTGGAAGTCGAGTCCTAATTTGGAAAATAAAGTTGCCGTTAACTCGTTCTTAAAGAGCTTTGATAGCATATGAAGAAAAAAAGCTGAGAAAGCGAAAAATTAAAATTTGCTTCCTAGAAGCAAGTACACAAAACCTAAATTTAAAAGAGAATTGTGTCTTAAAAGTATCCTTACTTGTATTCTCCGCTTCTTTGGCTCGGAATCAATACCAAATTTTTTAAAGTAAAGACAAAATCTTTGGAACCGAGTATGCTTTTTTTTCAGTGTATGGTGGAGGGTATAAAAATAATATATTTAATAAAACGATTAAGAATTATTATTTTTTTATTTTTGAATTGAATATTTTTTTTTCAATATTGAATTGTTAAGAATTATTATTTTTATATTTTTGAATTGAATATTTTTTTTTTTTTTTTTCAATATTGAATTGTGCCTCTTAAACTCGCAGACAATCATAACTTTTACTCCACGAGAGGTTTAAATTCTTTTCATTGTTAAACATTTTCTAAAATAGAGTTGAACGATAAAAATCGAGTGTAGGATATATTAGCTTTGGCCCGTTTGAACACAGAACCCTTTTACTTTATTTAAATTCAGTACCAGGTGAATATGAATCAATTCCACAAGCTTGGTGTTATACTAGCCATATTCATCAGAGTATTCGTGAAATTAATTCACTAATATGAATCAATTCCATAAGCTTGGTGTTATACTAGCCATATTCATCAGAGTATTCGTGAAATTAATTCACTAAAATAAGTCATGGTGAAAATTGAATTATGTCCCCGATTTCTGGTTAAAAAAATACTGACCTAAAACATGTGAATTTTTGTTTTTTATAAAACATGAGTTTTATTAAAATAATAATAATAACATATTTAATGAAACGATTGAGATTTTTTTTATTTTTGAATTGATTTTTTTTTTTGTCTCTTAAACTCGCAAACAATCCTAGCTTTTACTCCACGAGAGGTTTAAATTCTTTTCATTGTTAAACATTTTCTAAAATATAGTTGAACGATAGAAATCGAGTGTAGGGTATATTAGCTTTGGCCCGTCTGAACACAGAGCCCTTTTACTTTATTTTGAATCTGTTCACCACATTACCAAACTACTGTCGCCTATACTGGTTTTGCTATCACAATACACTTTCATGGACATTGATGGATTTTCTTAGGATTCTTTTGTGTCTACCATTGAAATATGGCTTTTAATTAAGTACAATACAAAAGCTATTAAAAGTGAATGCTTCTCTAGTCTAGCACAGCATAAAGACATCTTAGGAGGTTTTCATCGAAAACTAACAAAAAAAGGGATTCATTTTAGTTTAAAGAAAGCAAAAAATTATATGAATTGGTTCCATTAAAGAGAAAAACACTGCATGACAAGTTTACTGGTAGCATTCAATTAGTCAACAAAATGATGTCTTTTTCCCCCCAAACAAAAAAATCAGGTATTTTTCAATGAGACATTCCGAAAATCTTCGGCATTACATTGACAATAAGATATCTAAGGTGGCACTTAAAATCCAAGTAGAACTAAGTTTTTTTTTTTTTGAGAAAAAAATTTCTTAGGTTATATTTGAGACTAGTTTGCTTGTGAACTTTCTTTTGATTGCACTTAATAGATAAGCGACGATAATAAAAATGCTTGATGTGAGATAACATCAAATTAACAAAAACATGACCTATTTTGTGGTGTGAGATAATAAAACGTCGAATGCATTTGTCGCATCTTTTGTTGCATATAAAATAAAAACTAAGATTTTATATTGATTTTAAATAGAGAAAATAGAGACTTTATCTTTACTAAAACAGACCATCTCTTTGCAGGCATACAAACTCTAATGGTAGCTGACATGCAAGTCAGTCTTATATGGAAATCACAAACCCACGCCAACAAACTTGGACCTGCTGCAATAACCCATCATCAAATTAAATAAAAACCACACTTTCACACTGAATATTTTAAATTCGTAAGTAAGTGTCGTAATATTTCCCATAAATGAGAATTTTTTATGTATTTTCCGTATTGTTTCCTAGAAATTGTTGAAGTTTCCTATATTGAACATTCCTTATATATTGTCTATAAAAATTCCATTTAAGATATGTGTGTATGACAGATAAAATTTATATGGAATTCCAATTACTCTTTTCATTTTGACCCATTTTGCAAGATTGAATTTGTATTAAAAATGTGAGAAAATTCATCTGGGCCCAATTATATGTACCATCCAGCATGGACCACATAAAATTGGAAAGAGACATTTGTTTCTTTAAATATGTAGACGATTTTTGCTATGAAAGTAGATTATTCCTTTTTTTTAGACTATTTCAAATTTGAATAGATCGATAACAAGATGCATCAGTCGAGAGTGGTAGTGCAGTCTTGTAAGTCTGTAGCAGCATCACCGCCCGACTCAAGACTGCCAGTTTTGTCATATCGGTTACATGCTCTACAAAATAAACTGGAATTAATAAAATGAATTAAATCGTGAAAGCGGTCTAAAGGGTGATACGGTCAAAATTTGGTCAAGGGAAAACGCGTGTAAGTCGGTGAAATCGTTTATTTAAAAAATCAAATTAAATTTCGTTTTCAAGTTCAATTAGTATAAAATTCAGGAAAAATATTCAGTTAGGCTTTCGCTTTTCCAAATCCGAATTGGCGGGCCTCACGCTTGACACCTGCCACCTTGTCCACCTTCTTCGCCGCAGAAAGCCAGTTTGCCTTGAACTGCTGCTCGTCCTTAGCAGTTTTTTTGGTCTCCTTTAGGTTCCGCTTGACAATAGCCCAGTATTTCTCAATTGGGCGGAGCTCTGGCGTGTTGGGAGGGTTCTTGTCCTTGGGAACCACCTGCACGTTGTTGGCGGCGTACCACTCCATGGCCTTTTTACCGCAATGGCAAGATGCCAAATCCGGCAAAAACAGTACGGAACAACCGTGTTTCTTCAGGAAAGGCAGCAGACGTTTATTCAAGCACTCTTTCACGTAAATTTCTTGGTTGACAGTCCCGGAAGCTATGAAAAGCTGCTTTTCAAGCCACAGGTACAGATGGCTTGCCAAACCACTTTTATGTGCTTGAAAATATCTGCTACCTCTCCCCTTCATTTTGCCGTATAAAACTCCTGTCCCGGAAGCTGCTTGTAGTCGGCTTTGACGTAGGTTTCGTCGTCCATTACCACGCAGTCAAACTTCGTCAGCATCGTCGTGTACAGCCTCCGGGATAGCGCTTTGGCCGTCGTATTTTGTTTATCATCGCGATTTGGAGTCACTACCTTCTTGTAAGTCGATAGTCCGGCTCGTTTTTTGGCTCGATGCACGGTTGTAGACGATACACCCAGCTTATTTGCGGCATCTCGGAGAGAGAGGTTAGGGTTTCGCTTGAAACTACCGGCAACTCTCTTTGTCGTCTCAGCGGCTTCCGGATTTCGATTTCCCCCCGATCCAGACTTCCTGGCTGTCGACAAACGTTCCCCAAACACTTTAATTACATATGTAACGGTTGATTTGGCAACTTTTAGCGATTTTGCCAGCTTTGCGTGCGAGTAGCTCGGATTTTCGCGATGCGCGAGCAAAATTTTGATACGCTGCTCTTCTTACTTGGACGGCATTTTGACAACTGAAGAGTGAATTCCAATATCAAAATAGGAGCAACATTTTACACACACACCTTCAAAATGGGGGGTGTTCAGGTTTTTTAAATGCAAAATTGAAAGAAATACGTCAAGTTTATATTGATTTGACCGTATCACCCTTTATAGCTAGTACTGATTGATCGATTGAACACTGAGAACAATACATGCCGGTTCCAAAGATTTTGTCTTTACACTAACGATTTTAGGATTGATTCCAAGCCAAAGCCTCTGATGTATATGGACCTCTCCCAACTTTTGTCCAAAAATATGGAAGGGACCGGTCACTTTGACATGTATTTATCATTGACACAATAAATTTTGAGTGTAATTGATTGGGACTCATAACAATGTACAAGTTCTGGAACAGTTTAGACCTTAGACAGGTCCCCATGAACCAGTATTGGAAATCTTTGAAGAACATGTATCAAAAATTGAACTATTGATAATTTTAATTATTGTATTTACGTAAAATAAGATTCTAATATAAAGAGAGTATACAATTTAATATATATATATATATATATATATATATATATATATATATATATATATATATATATATATATATATATATATATATATATATATATATATATATATATATATATATATATATATATATATATATATATATATATATATATATATATATATATATATATATATATATATATATATATATATATATATATATATATATATATATATATATATATATATATATATATATATATATATATATATATATATATATATATATATATATATATATATATATATATATATATATATATATATATATATATATATATATATATATATATATATATATATATATATATATATATATATATATATATATATATATATATATATATATATATATATATATATATATATATATATATATATATATATATATATATATATATATATATATATATATATATATATATATATATATAAATTTTCAACAAAAACTCTCATTACCATTTAATCTTTAGGGTAACTTATTTAAAACCAGTAAGGAAAGTCTAAAGTCGGGCGGGGCCGACTATATTATACCCTGCACCACTTTGTAGATCTAAATTTTCGATACCATATCACATCCGTCAAATGTGTTGGGGGCTATATATTGTCCCAAATACATACACTTAAATATCACTCGATCTGGAAGAATTTGATAGACTTCTACAAAATCTATAGACTCAAAATTTAAGTCGGCTAATGCACTAGGGTGGAACACAATGTTAGTAAAAAATATGGGAAACGTTTAAATCTGAAGCAATTTTAAGGAAACTTCGAAAAAGTTTATTTATGATTTATCGCTCTAATATATGTATTAGAAGTTTAGGAAAATTAGAGTCATTTTTACAACTTTTCGACTAAGCAGTGGCGATTTTACAAGGAAAATGTTGGTATTTTGACCATTTTTGTCGAAATCAGAAAAACATATATATGGGAGCTATATCTAAATCTGAACCGATTTCAACCAAATTTGGAACGCATAGCTACAATGCTAATTCTACTCCCTGTGCAAAATTTCAACTAAATCCGAGTTAAAAATTGACCTCTGTGGTCATATGAGTGTAAATCGGGCGAAAGCTTTATATGGGAGATATATCCAAGTCTGAACCGATTTCAAACAAATTTGGCACGCATAGTTACAACGCTAATTCTACTCCCTATGCAAAATTTCAACTAAATCGGAGCAAAAAATTAGCCTCTGTGGGCAAATTAGTGTAAATCGGGCGAAAGCTATATATCGGAGCTATATCTAAATCTGAACCGATTTTGCTGATATTTTGCAAGTTTTTCGAGACTCATAAAATATTCGGATGTACGGAATTTGAGGAAGCTCGGTTGATATACACGCCAATTATGACCAGATCGGTGAAAAATATATGTGGCAGCTATATCTAAATCTGAACCGATTTTTTCCAAAATCAATAGGGATCGTCTTTGAGCCGAAACAGGACCCTATACCAAATTTTAGGACAATCGGACTAAAACTGCGAGCTGTACTTTGCACACAAAAATACATCAACAGACAGACAGACAGACAGACGGACAGACAGACGGACAGACAGACAGACGGACATCGCTAAATCGACTCAGAATTTAATTCTAAGCCGATCCGTATACTAAAAGGTTGGTCTATGATTACTCCTTCTTGGCGTTACATACAAATGCACAAACTTATTATACCCTGTACCACAGTAGTGGTGAAGGGTATAAATATGGGAAACATTTAAATCTGGAGCAATTTTAAGAAAACTTCGCAAAAGTTTATTTATGAGTTATCGCTCGATATATATATGCATTAGAAGTTTAGGAAAATTAGAGTCACTTTTACAACTTTTCGACTAAGCAGTGGCGATTTTACAAGGAAAATTTTGGTATTTTGACCATTTTTGTCGAAATCAGAAAAACATATATATGGGAGCTATATCTAAATCTGAACCGATTTCAACCAAATTTGGCACGCATAGCTACAATGCTAATTCTACTCCCTGTGTAAAATTTCAACTAAATCGGAGTTAAAAATTGGCCTCTACGGTCATATGAGTGTAAATCGGGCGAAAGCTATATATGGGAGATATATCTAAATCTGAACCGATTTCAACCAAATTTGGCACACATAGCTACAATGCTAATTCTACTCCCTGTGCAAAATTTCAACTAAATCGGAGCAAAAAATTGGCAATCTGTGGTCACATGAGTGTAAATCGGGCGAAAGCTATATATGGGAGCTATATCTAAATCTGAACCGATTTCAACCAAATTTGGCACGCATAGCTACAATGCTAATTATACTCCCTATGCAAAATTTCAACTAAATCGGAGCAAAAAATTGGCCTCTGTGGTCATATGAGTGTAAATCGGGCGAAAGCTATATATGGGAGCTATATCTAAATCTGAACCGATTTGGCTGATATTTTGTAAGTTTTTCGAGACTCATAAAATATTCGGATGTACGGAATTTGAGGAAGATCGGTTGATATACACGCCAATTATGACCAGATCGGTGAAAAATATATATGGCAGCTATATCTAAATCTGAACCGATTTTTTCCAAAATCAATAGGGATCGTCTTTGAGCCGAAACAGGACCCTATACCAAATTTTAGGATAATCCGACTAAAACTGCGAGCTGTACTTTGCACACAAAAATGCATCAACAGACAGACAGACAGACAGACGGACGGACATCGCTAAATCGACTCAGAATTTAATTCTAAGACGATCGGTATACTAAGCGATGGGTCTCAGACTTTTCCTTCTTGGCGTTACATACAAATGCACAAACTTATTATACCCTGTACCACAGTAGTGGTGAAGGGTATAAAAAGAGAAAATCGCTCAATTATTGTGGGTAATAAATCCAAATTTGTAAAAATCTAGCAATATTCTTATGTAATAGCTACAAGAACGTATAAATACGTTAGGCTAGTAAATTTGGAATGTGAGTAACATTGTTTAATAAATAATAGTATTATGGCCAAAATTGGGAAAATCGAGCGATTCATATATATGGAAGCTATATGAAAAATCTGAACCAATTTGCATAATATTTTGCGGGTTTGGTTAATATCACAATAGGTTACCTTGCGCATAATTTGAGGAAGATCAGTTAAGAAATGAGGCCTCTATGGTCAAACATATATGGAAGCTATATCTACATCTGAACCGATTTCGATGAAATTTTGCACATACCGTTAGTACTATAGAGGACTGGATCTAGCCAACTTTGAGTAAGATCGGATAATAAATAAAGGTTCTATGGGCAAATTTGGGAAAATCGGGCTATACATATATATGGGAGCTATATCTCAATCTAACCCGATTTCGATGAAATTTTGCACATACATTTAGTGTTATAGAAGATTAGATTTGGCCAACTTTGAGTACTAGGGAGCCACCGTGGTGCAATGGTTAGCATGCCCGCCTTGCATACACAAGGTCGTGGGTTCGATTCCTGTTTCGACCGAACACCAAAAATTTTTCAGCGGTGGATTATCCCACCTCAGTAATGGTGGTGACATTTCTGAGGGTTTCAAATCTTCTCTAAGTGGTTTCACTGCAATGTGGAACGCCGTTCGGACTCGGCTATATAAAGGAGGTCCCTTGTCATTGAGCTTAACACAGTGTTGCCAGGTTAGGGGTTTTCCCCCCAAATTTAGGGGGTTTTTGCACGTTTAGGGGGATTTTTAGGGGTAACATTTATTTAGGGGGATTTTTGGGGGTAAACAAATATCCTAGACCTCATAAAGTGGAGCAATTTTCAACCAAATTTGGAACAATTCTGACATGAAATTGGGGGAGAAAGATGCAGGAAATCAACCCAAGTTCTTAAATATAAACAAGTAGGCATTACCATTATTTTCATTATCCTTTTCAATTGCTTCTTTTTAATTTAATTTTTAAATATTTGACACAGTTAAGAAAAATCGTATTTTAACTTAGCAGCTGAAAGCATTTTTAGAGTTAAATTTTCATTCAATTATGGGTCTTAGGGAGCTACCGTGGTGCAATGATTCAGCGCTGGATTATCCCACCTCATTAATGTTGGCGACATTTCTGAGTGTTTCAAAACTTCTCTAAGTGGTTTCACTACAATGTGGAACGCCGTTCGGACTCGGCTATAAAAAAGAGGTATCTTGTCATTGAGCTTAACATCGATTCGGGTAGCACTCAGTGATAAGAGAGAAGTTCACCACTGTGGTATCACAATAGACTAAATAGTCTAAGTGAGCCTGATACATCGGGCTGCCACCTAACATATGGGTCTCATAATTGAACACCTACAATTTGTAGACTGCAACGGCAAACGATTTAAAATTTTAATAATGTATATATTTACCGAATTTCGTTTATTTTTTTACTTTGTAAACCGATTTTTTTAAATTAATTCGATTTAAAATATTTATACATTAAATTAGTCTGTTTTACCTGCGTTTTAAATTGATATCGTATTATTATATATTTTTATTCAATTAAATTTTTAAAATGTATCACTACAGGATTTTTTCACGAAATTTTTTACATTCTTAAATTTTTGGGGGTTTTTGAAAAAACTCTAGACCAATTTAGGGGATTTTTTCTTAAGATTTGGGGGGAAGATTCAAAAATCACCTGGCAACACTGGCTTAACATGGAATCGGACAACACTCAGTGATAAGAGAGAAGTTCACCAATGTTGTATCACAATGGACTGAATAGTCTACGTGAGCCTGATACATCGGGCTGCCACCTAACCTAACCTAACCTAACCTAACTTTGTCGAAGACGTTGCCATGTATGAATTTACTATGTCAAGGTCTCAAACGAATAATAATTGTCTGATCTCTTCTCGATAGGGAGGTGTCATTTCTGATAAGGGGTATTTTTTTTTTTTTTTTTGACTTACATGTATTATACCAATAAAAGGATTGATTCCATCTGACTTCAATTATCGACAAAATATGTCTCCTAATGTCCGTAGCAGAATATGGATAGGATCAGAAATCGTTATTTGGATGAGTTTCCAACGCAATGACAATCTAATTAGTCTCTCAATATTATAATGGAGTGTCTAAAAATTAAACATACTTTTAATTTAAGTTTTGTGTACTAATTACTATCTCGTTTATTAAAATTTCCACAGCTATACATGTTAATAAACTATTAAAATAACTACGTCGATAAATTTAATGACTGGTAATGTCGGGTCCAATTCTTGAATGGATAATTGTTACAAGTACTTAAAACAAAATTTACATATAAAACATCCATCTACAAAAAGTATCTCTTGTTTTTCCTTGTTAAGTATGGCCAGTAAATTACACTATTCGACATTTATAGCCACAACACAAGATACCTGTTTCAAGAATTTGGGACTAGATACCACACACTCCTTTGCCCCTTTGTGTAACTTAATTTTTTAACAGCTCTATCTCTATTCGAACAATTCATAAAGCCATTCGTAATGTCATTCCTAATTCCATGCCATAAAATAATAATTAGAGCATCATAAAAAAGCTTAACTTGACAAACAAATGAACTAAAACGGAATTATGTAGAGGTGTCATGACCATAATACATACTCGTGCTGGAGTAATAACTCCAAGTTGTTTGTACAAACGAATGGGATAGAGACGTAGTGTGACCCAGACGCATGGCCATTTCAGACACACATAGAGCCTCTTTACCACCGAGGGGGTTTTATTCGAGCATAGAGGACAACCACCGTTGCAAGTACTCAACAGTATAATAGTGCTGGAATTAAATGTACTCATAAATTAAGGGGGGAGGGGAGAATATACCCAGATACCGGAGCTGTGGAGGAAAATTTGTCTGCTCTTGTGGCTTTTGTCAGCCATCCTAAATTCTATTTGTTGGGTGTTAATACTCTCATAATATATGGTCTAATATTCCATTTAGGCAAAACAATTAGTTTTTGTTTTTTGGTTTACTCGTTGTTGTGGAAAAATATGACTTACAGCCTAAGGGGAAATGGCTGGTGCAGTGTAGTAGATTAACCACAAGTACTACTGGCAATTCATATATAAAGACAATATTTTTGCTTATCTTTATCTTCATAGAATATAAGGTTTGGTAATGGTGAAAATTTGTTATTAATCTATGGGAGACAAAAAGTTAGAAAAGAAGATTTTTCTCTTGTACACGTAAAAATAAGACACACCGGTCTATACAAAGGTCTGCTTGGATGTATCGGTTACCGGGGGCTGGTGACTATCACTAAGTTTACAGTGTGGGTGATATGTATTGCAATCAACTTCAGAAGGAAATAACTGCTACATATGTTAGATGGGTGAACGGTTGCCACTAGTGCTAAAAAATAATATACCGAAATTTAAAGAAAATATCTTATTTTAAAGTTTTTGACAGAATTTTGAGTTTTCTTCTAAAGAAATGCTTTCTATTTTATTTTAGAAGTTTATTTCAGTATTCACAATATTATATATACATACATTTCCTTTGAATTGAAAATTTGTCGAACTTTAAATTTTTTAAATTTGTCGAACTTTAAATTTGTTAACGATTTAAGCTTGCACCGACAAGGAAAAACTACTACACCGAAAGCAGAGTTTTCTTTTCTGAAGAACGAAATTTGAGACAAACGAAGTTTTCTTTTGACACTGAAAAATTTTCATTAAAGTCAAACAAGTAAGTAAAGTAGAAATTCGGGCGGGGCCGACTATATCATACCCTAACCACCCTTATTGAATTAGTAATCATAAGCATTTGTGGGGTAACATTGATATAGGTCTGGGAGATAAATCGCAGTTGCATAGTCAGTTTTGCCAGGGAAAATGTTCGGTTTACACTACAAGGACAAAAAAAAAAAAGTTCCCTACATTCCCAAACAATTTCCTCTACAATATTTTCGTTAAATTTAAACAAATTTTACAAAACAATTTTTTTTTGATTTAAACAAATTTTACAAAACAAAAATGGTTCTAAGTACTTTATTATGAAAATGCAACTTACAAAATAAATTTGTATTACCACCACGGTTGCCACAGTTGGTAGAATTCTACCAAAAATAGAATTTTTATACCCTCCACCATAGGATGGGGGTACATTAACTTTGTCATTCCGTTTGTAACACATCGAAATATTGCTCTAAGACCCCATAAAGTATATATATTCTGGGTCGTGGTGAAATTCTGAATCGATCTGAGCATGTCCGTCCGCCCGTCCGCCCGTCCGCCCGTCCGTCCGTCTGTTGAAGTCACGCTAACTTCCGAACGAAACAAGCTATCGACTTGAAACTTGGCACAAGTAGTTGTTATTGATGTGGGTCAGACGGTATTGAAAATGGGCCATATCGGTCCACTTTTACGTATAGCCCCCATATAAACGGACCCCCATATTTCGCTTGCGATCGCTCTAAGAGAAGCAAATTTCATCCGATCCGGCTGAAATTTGGCACATGATGTAAGTATGTGTTCTTTAACAACCTTGCAAAAATTGGTCCATATCGGTCCACTTATACGTAT
Organism: Haematobia irritans; assembly: GCF_050003625.1. Taxonomy (NCBI): domain Eukaryota; kingdom Metazoa; phylum Arthropoda; class Insecta; order Diptera; family Muscidae; genus Haematobia; species Haematobia irritans. The sequence goes on along the minus strand of NC_134397.1, from coordinate 167,980,741 downwards.
AGCCCCCATATAAACGGACCCCCAAATTTGGCTTGCGATTGCTCTAAGAGAAGCAAATTTCATCCGATCCGGGTGAAATTTGGTACATGGTGTTAGTATATGGTCTCTAACAACCATGCAAAAATTGGTCTACATAGGTTCATAATTATATATAGCCCCCATATAAACCGATCCCCCGATTTGGCTTGAGGAGCCTCTAAGAGAAGCAAATGTCATCCGATCCGGCTGAAATTTGGTACATGGTGTTGGTATATGTTCTCTAATGACCATGCAAAAATTGGTCCCCATCGGCCCATAATTATATATAGCCCCCATATAAACCGATCCCCAAATTTGATCTCCGGAGCCTCTTAGAGGAGCAAAAGTCATCCGATCCGATTGAAATTTGGTCCGTGGTGTTAGTATATTGTCTCTAACAACCATGCCAAAATTGGTCCATATCGGTCCATAATTATATATAGCCCCCATCATAAGCGTAGGAAGGCCTCTGGGGAGGGGGCTTAGACCCCCCCAGAAAAATTTTAGCCCCCCCCCAGAATTTGAAAACCTATTTACGATTTTACATTTTTCTAAAAATTAAACATATAAAATAAATCTGTGGTTGAACTTTTGATTTAGTTGAATAACTAAAGCTCCTTTATTATTGTGTTTAGTCTTTTAGCCAATTTAATTTAAAAAAATAGTAATTGATACTATTCTTTCATAAATTAATTTCTTAATAATGCTGCAAAAAAGCATAGCCAAAAAGAAGTGAAAATGTTCTTTTTGGGTCCGGAATTGGTGCAAACTTGGCGGAGAAGCGATGAATGTGATATGAAATTGTCATAGAACGAATGTCCACCGTTTCAACAGCCGTTGCAATGAATTTGCATCACTTCTTAAGTTGTGATCCAAATTCAGTGTTTTGAATGTGGATTAAAAAATTTTGTTATATTTTCCAAAATAATTAATTTTTAAATTGTTTGAAACGTTTTCCCTCGAATATTTTCAAAAATTCTATAAAAATTTCTGAAATGAATTTAGCATTTTTGTGGAAAAATTTGAATAATTTGTACCACTTTATTTATTCTTACTTTTTTTTTTAAAGAAAACAAAAAATTACGCATTAAAATATGAAATAAATCAATTAAAAAACTTCCTGTGTAGTTAAAATAATTAACTTCTTTGTGAGGACATTTTTCGAAGTGCTTTTAAAGTTGTGCCTTTAGAACAACTCCCAATTTTTGCTTTATTATAAATTAATTGTCGAGTTATTTTGATGCCTATATTGTTATTCATTTTTATGAAATAAAACATTAATTGAAACTATAACTTCAGTCTACAAATTTTCAGCTAGGGGGGCTATAGCCCCCCCTAGGAAAATTGTCTAGCTACGCTAATGGCCCCCATATAAATCGATCCCCAGATTTGTTCTCCGGAGCCTCTTGGAGGAGCAAAATTCATCCGATCCGGTTGAAATTTGGAACGTGGTGTTAGAATGTGGTCTCCAACAAACACGCAAGAATTGGTCCATATCGGTCCATATCGGTCCATAATTATATATAGCCCCATATAAACCATTCCCCAGATTTGATCTCCGGAGCCTCTTAGAGGAGCAAAATTCATCCGATCCGGTTGAAATTTCCAACGTGGTGTTAGTATAAGGCCGCTAATAACCATGCCAAAATTGGTCCATATCGGTCTATAGTTATATATAGGCGATCCCCAATCACATAAAAATTGGTCCTTATCGGTTCATAATCATGGTTGCCACTCGAGTCAAAAATAATTTACCAAAATTTTATTTTTATAGAAAACATTGTCAAAATGTTATTTCTATAAAAAATTTTGTAAAAAAATTATTTCTATAGAAAATTTTGTCAAAATCTTATTTCTGTAGAAAATTTTGTCAGAATTTTATTGCTTTAAACTTAATTATATACGTATTTAATCGGCCTTTGTTAGTTTAATATATACCACGTATGGACTATGTGGTATATATTACGGTGTTAGGAAGTTTTAAGATACCGTGCCATCGACAAAATTTTATTTCTATAGAACATTTTGTCATAATTTTATTTCTATAGAAAATTTTGTCAAAATTTTATTTCTATAGAAAATTTTTTCCAAATTTTATTTCTATAGAAATTTTTTTCCAAATTTTACTTCTATAGAAAATGTTGTCAAAATTTTATTTCTATAGAAATTTTAAGTGAATTATATAAGTATTTAATAGGCCTTTTTAGTTTAATATATACCACGTATGGACTATGTGGTATATATTACGGTGTTAGGAAGTTTTAAGATACCTTGCCATTGGCAAGTGTTACCGCAACCCAAGTAATTCGATTGTGGATGACAGTCTTCAGTAGAAGTTACTACGCAATCCATGCTGGGAGGTACATAAGCTTCGGCCTGGCCGAACTTACGGCCGTATATACTTGTTTTTTTGTTTTTTGTGTATAAACAAATTTTTTTTTAATTTTTCTATAGAAATAAAATTTTGATAATAAATTCTATAGAAATAAAATTTTGAGAAAAAAAATCCATAGAAATAAAATTTTGAGAAAATTTTTTATAGAAATAATATTTTGAAAAAAAAAATGTCTATAGAAATACAATTTTGACAAAATTTTCTATATAAATAAAATGTTGACAAAATTTTTTACAGGAATAAAGTTTTGAAAAAAAAATTCTAGAGAAATCTTTGTTTGGTAGATTTGTGGTAATCTTCCAATTTTGTTAGATTTTTTTTGGCACGATTGGTAACTATTGTTACCACATATTGTTAAAGATCAAGGCTTGCCGTCTTCTAATTTCCACAAAAATGTAAAAATTATTACAAATTGTGTTGAGTGAAAATATATATATTAGTATGCCACTAATATTGAGCCCATTATTAAAAAAGAGAAAATCGCCCAATTAGTGTGGGTAATAAATCCAAATTTGTAAAAATCGAGCAATATTCTTATGTAAGAGCTACAAGTACGTATATACACGATCGGCTAGTACCTCAAAATTTGAAATTTACATAATATTGGTTAATAAATAAGAGTATTATGGCCAAATTTGGGAAAATCGAGCGATGCATATATATGAAAGCATATGTAAATCTGAACCAATTTGCATAATATTTTGCAGGTTTGATTAGTACCACAAAAGGTTACCTTGTGCAAAATTTGAGTAAGATCAGTTAAGAAATGAGGTCTCTATGGTCAAACATAAGGTTATTAGGGGCAAATTTTTCAAAATCGGGCGATACATATATGGGAGCTATATCTACATCTGAACCGATTTCGATGAAATTTTGCACATACCGGTAGTACAATAGAGGACTGTATCTAGACAACTTTGAGTAAGATCGGTTAATAAATAAGGGTTCTATGGCCAAATTTGGGAAAATCGGGCGATACATATATATGGGTGCTATATTTACATCTGAACCGATTTCGATGAAATTTTGCAGACTTGAAGGGCGATGATAAAGATTATTCTTTCCCAAATTTAGTGACAATCCGTTTGTAAAAAAGCACAACGTAGCCCCATTTGTCAAAATCGGGCGATACATATAAAGGGTGATTTGTTAAGAGCTTGATAACTTTTTTTTAAAAAAAACGCATAAAATTTGCAAAATCTCATCGGTTCTTTATTTGAAACGTTAGATTGGTCCATGACATTTACTTTTTGAAGATAATTTCATTTAAATGTTGACCGCGGCTGCGTCTTAGGTGGTCCATTCGGAAAGTCCAATTTTGGGCAACTTTTTCGAGCATTTCGGCCGGAATAGCCCGAATTTCTTCGGAAATGTTGTCTTCCAAAGCTGGAATAGTTGCTGGCTTATTTCTGTAGACTTTAGACTTGACGTAGCCCCACAAAAAATAGTCTAAAGGCGTCAAATCGCATGATCTTGGTGGCCAACTTACCGGTCCATTTCTTGAGATGAATTGTTCTCCGAAGTTTTCCCTCAAAATGGCCATAGAATCGCGAGCTGTGTGGCATGTAGCGCCATCTTGTTGAAACCACATGTCAACCAAGTTCAGTTCTTCCATTTTTGGCAACAAAAAGTTTGTTAGCATCGAACGATAGCGATCGCCATTCACCGTAACGTTGCGTCCAACAGCATCTTTGAAAAAATACGGTCCAATGATTCCACCAGCGTACAAACCACACCAAACAGTGCATTTTTCGGGATGCATGGGCAGTTCTTGAACGGCTTCTGATTGCTCTTCACTCCAAATTCGGCAATTTTGCTTATTTACGTAGCCATTCAACCAGAAATGAGCCTCATCGCTGAACAAAATTTGTCGATAAAAAAGCGGATTTTCTGCCAACTTTTCTAGGGCCCATTCACTGAAAATTCGACGTTGTGGCAGATTGTAAGTCTATTCATGATGAAATGTCAAAGCATACTGAGCATCTTTCTCTTTGACACCATGTCTGAAATCCCACGTGATCTGTCAAATACTAATGCATGAAAATCCTAACCTCAAAAGAATCACCCTTTATATGGGAGCTATATCTAAATTTGATCCTATTTCTTCCAAATTCAATGGCGTTCGCCTTGTGCCCTAAAAACTCCCTAAACCATATTTCATCAAAATCGGTTAATAATTGCGACCGGAATCCTGTGAACATCAAATACTTGGACAGACGGACTGGCGGACGGACACCAAGCGCTAGATCGACTCAGGAGGTGATTCTGAGTCGATCGGTATATGTTTTATGGGGTCTAAAATCTGGTAGGCACATTTTTTGGCAGATCAAATTTAAACCACTATGTGGTTTAGGGTATAATAAACAAGTATATATGAACGTAAGTTCGGCCAGGCCCAATCTTATGTACCCTCACCATGGATTGCGTGAAATCTCGGGATCGGTTGATATGGGGGCAATATATAATTACGGACCGTTTTCGACCTATTTGTGCATGGGTGTTTGAGGCCATATAATAACACCACGTACCAAATTTCAACTGAATAGGATGAATTTTGGTCTTCCAAGAGGCTCCGGAGGTCAAATCTGATGATCGGTTTGTATGGGGGCTATATATAATTATGGACCGATGTGGACCAATTTTTGCATGGTCATTAGAGACCATATACTAACACCATGTACCAATTTCAGCCGGATCGGATGAAATTTTCTTCTCTTAGAGGATCTGCAAGCCAAATTTGGGGGTCCTTTTATATGGGGGTTATACGTAAAAGTGGACCGATATGGTCCATTGGCAATACCATCCGAACTACATCAATAACAACTACTTGTACCAAGTTTCAAGTGGATAGCTTGTTTCGTTCGGTAGTTAGCGTGATTTCAACAGACGGACGGACGGACATGCTCAGATCGACTCAGAATATCACCACGACCCAGAATATATACTTTATGGGGTCTTAGAGCAATATTTCGATGTGTTACAAACGGAATGACAAAGTTAATATACCCCCATCCTATGGTGGAGGGTATAAAAACGCTGGAGGCAATCATTGCATCGTTTTTCATAAATTCGAGTTTATTTGTTTTTAAAGAAAATACTTTTTAACTTTCCGGAGGTTAGAATTTTTTCTTAGGGTGTACTTCTACTAAATTTTGTCAACATTCTATGTCTATAATAAAAAAACTTTTCTACAGATAATTTTGTCAACATTTTATGTCTATAGAATTTTTTTTCAAAATTTTATTTCTAGGGAATTTTTTTCAAAATTTTATTCTATAGATTTTTATACCAACCACCGTAGAACGGTGACAGAGGAATAATAAGTTTGTCATTCCGTTTGCAACACTTCGAAATATCGATTTCCGACTATATAAAGTATATATATTCTTGATCAGGGTCGATATAAGCATGTCCGTCTGTCTGTCTGTTGTAATCACGCTACAGCCTTCAATAATGGCGCTATCATCCTCAAATTTGGCACAGATTCGTCTTTTGTTTGCAGGCAGGTCAAGTTCGAAGATGGGCTATATCCGTCCAAGTTTTGGTATAGTCCCCATATAAACCGACCTCCCAATTTGGGGTCTTGGGCTTATAAAAACCGTAGTTTTTATCCGATTTGTCTGAAATTAGAAATCTAGAGGTACTTTAAGACCATCAAAGAGTGTACCGAAAATGGTGCCTATCCGTCCATGTTTTGGTATAGCCCCCATATGGGCCGACTTCCCGATTTTGCTTCTTAGGCGTCTAGAAAGTGTATTTTCTCTCCGATTTGCTTGAAATTGGAAATCTAGAGGTATTCTAGGACCATAAAGAGGCGTGCCGAAATCGGGGTGTATCGGTTCATGTTTTGATATAGCCCCCATATAGACCGATCTCCCGATTTTACTTCTTGGGCTTCTAGAATCCGTAGTTTTAATCCAATTTGCCTCAAATCGGAAATGTAGAGGTATTCTAGGACCTTAAAGAGGTGTGCCGAAAATAGCGAGTATCGGTCCATGGTTTGATATAGCCCCCATATAGACCGATATCCTGATTTTACTTCTTGGGCTTCTAGAATCCGTAGTTTTTACCCAATTTGCCTGAAATTGGAAATCTAGAGGTATTCTAGGAAAATAAAGAGACGTGCCGAAAATGGTGATTATCGGACCATGTTTCCATATAGCCCCCATATAGGCCGATCTCCAGATTAACTTCTTTCGCTTCTAGAATCCGTATTTTTATCCAATTTGCTTGAAATTGGAAATCTAGAGGTATTTTGGCAAAATAAAGAGATGTGTCGAAAATGGTGAGTACCGGTCCATGTTTTGGTATAACCCCCATATAGACAGACTTCCCGATTTTACTTTTTGGGCTTCTATAATCCGTAGTTTTTACCCAATTTGCCTGAAATTGGAAATCTAGGGGTATTCTAGGAAAATAAAGAGATGTGCCGAAAATGGTGATTATCGGACAATGTTTTGATATAGCCCCCATAGAAACCGATCTCCCGATTTTACTTCTTGGGCTTCTAGAAACCGTAGTTTTTATCCAATTTGCCTGAAATTGGAAATCTAGAGGTATTCCTGGAAAATAAAAAGATGTGCCGTAAATGGTGATTATCGGACTATGTTTCCATATAGCCCCCATATAGGCCGATCTCCAGATTTACTTCTTGGTCTTCTAGAATCCGTAGTTTTTATCCAATTTACTTGAAATTGTAAATCTAGAGGTATTCTAGGATCATAAAGAGGTGTGCCGAATATATTGAGTATCGGTACAGGTTTTGATATAGCCCCCGTATAAATTGGCCATCCGATTTGGGGTCTAGATTCTAGAACTACAATTAAATGTGCTGAATACTTTGTTTATCCTTCCATGTTTTGGTATAGCCCCCATTACACCGAACTCCCGATTTGATTCCTACGGTTTCTAGAAATTGTAGTTTTTATGCGATTTGCCACAAATTGAAAATATACTGGCATTTCAGACCCATAACAAAGTGTATATGATTTAGTTTTATCGGTCCATTTGGTAAGTTCTCCATATATGTTAGACCGATTTCACTTGTTGATGGTATAGAAGGCGCACTGATCATGAAAATTGCTTGGAACTGAATGCAAAATTTGCAGATTTTATTTCTCGTAGTCATTTATATAATTGGGATGAAAATCCACAGATTTTAGATTTCAAATCATGCACACTTACATGAGATGTTTATGATTCCTCTAAAACTCAAACAAAAAATGGTTCTTTTAAATTCAGAATCTGATCTAGTCTTCACAGGTAAAATATTTACATTATCTGTCATCAAACCCCCCTGAAATTTTCAAAGGAACCTTTAAACGGGAGCCACCGTGGTGCAATGATTAGCAGCCCGCCTTGCATACACAAGGTCGTGGGTTCGATTCCTGCTTCGACCGAACACCGTTCGGACTCGGCTATAAAAAGGAGGTCCCTTATCATTGAGCTTAACATGGAATCGGGCATCAATCAGTGATAAGAGAGAAGTTCACCAATGTGGTATCACAATGGACTGAATAGTCTAAGTGGGCCTGATACATCGGGCTGCCACCTAACCTAACCTAACCTAACCTATTATATTTGATTCATGGTGGTGGGTATTTAAGATTCGGCCCGGCGAACTTACTACTGTATATACTTGGTTTTTATTTATTTCTATACTTTTTTTTAAATTTTATTTGTATAAAAATGTTCACAAGATTTTATTTCTGTAGAAAATTTTGTCGCAATTGTTTTCACTGAACATTTTGTCACAATTTTATTTCCAGACAAAATTTTTCCAAATTTTTATTTCTATAGATTTTTTTCTAAGGAACATTTTGTTTACAATTTTATTCGTAAAGAAAATTTTGTTCAAAATTTTATTTCTGTAGAAAGTTTTGTAAAAGTTTTATTTCTATAGAAAAGTTTTACAAAATTGTATCTCTATAGAAATAATATCAAAATTTTATTCTATAGAAAATATTTTCAAAATTTCATTTCTATAGATTTTTTTTGTTAATTTGTTATTTCTATAATAGATATATAGATATTTTTGTAAAAATTTTAATTTCTTAGAAAATTTTTGTCAAAATTGTATATCTACAGAATACTGAAGAACCTCTTACACATAAAGCGATGTGAACCAATGCAACGGCCTGACAGGTCCTAGGCTCGATGCATTTCCCTTAGGGCGTTAACAGTCAGAAAGCTTAATCTTGATGAAATGGAAATAGCATAAAACAAAATGTTTTTATATATAACCTCAAAATGATTTCTTGTAAAGTCACATCATAGGCCCATCTATGGAAGAGCATTCATTGTGTGTTATATTATTACAAATGTTGACATTAAAAAACCCTTTTTTTCGCCTAAAGTGTACAAGTTTCATGATTATAGTAGACTATATTTTATACTCGTATAGAATCCAAAATAATTACAATCATTTTCTTTCAAAACAGAATATTGTGCCTTAGATTTTCTTCAACGCTTTTCTTTCTGTAGACATTCATCCACACGAAAGAAGCCCATCAGTGTTGCCTTTTAAAGGCCAACATTAGCACTTCAGCAAGTAGCACGAGTACATGCACTTCACACATCGTGGCTTATTAGCTGGCAAGAGATTCTTGTTGGGCGTGTCCTAAGTGCTTCAGTAAGCTGAGAGTGTATTGCCATCATTATCATCATCACACAACCCGCTAGAGAAGAACCACCCACCGACTTGCTAGAACGTCAAAAGCCACCATAACCAAAATAAACTTCGAAGTGTATTTTATATTTTCACAAGTATCCATAGCCAGTTTACGGTTATAGTTAACGCTATGTGTATTCTCAGTTTTCTTGTTTTTTTAATAATATTAATGATGTTAACTTTTTTAAGATGATCGGATGGAATTTGAAAGATTTGTCGCTTGAATGATTTACAATATATCCTAACTCATTACACTGAAAAATATTTATCTATATGAAAGATTGTGAAACCTAAACTTTAAGACTCGCAATTTACACAATACTAAGAACAAATTTCTTTAAAATAATGAAATTTTATTTAAAAAAAAAATTTAATATTTGCTTCAAAATTGTATTCAATTTACTAAACTAATTTTGGAGATTTGCGTACCTCCGTCGTATGTTTTGAAGTAAGGTAATCAATCAAAAAAAAATTACTTGGATCCACAGATTTACATCTAAGATCAATAAAATTAAAAATAGGTTCCAAAATCAAAAACTTTAAACCAAATATTCTAAGTACTCAAAGTAAGGCTTAGCATAAATTTGAAGCGTTTTTATACCCTCCACCATAGGGTATATGAACTTTGTCATTCCGTTTGTAACACATCGAAATATTGATCTAACACCCCATAAAGTATATATATTATGGGTCGTGCTGAAATTCTGAGTCAATCTAGACACGTCTGTGCGTCCGTCTGTTGAAATCACGCTAACTTCCGAAAGAAATAAGCTATAATAAGCTTGAAACTTGGCACAAGTACTTGTTATGGATGTAGGTCGGTTTATAGCCTCCATATAAACCGACCTCCAGATTTGGCTTGCGGAGACTCTAAGGGGACCAAAACTCAACCGATCCGGTTCAAATTTGGTACGTGGTGTTAGTATATAATCTCTAACAACCATGCAAAAATTGGTCTATATCGGTTCATAATTATATATAGCTCCCATATAAACCGACCTCCAGATTTGGCTTGCGGAAACTTTTGGGGGAGCAAAACTCAACCGATCCGGTTGAAATTTAGTACGTGTTATTAGTATATGGTCTCTATGAAAAAAGTGGTCCACATCGGTCCATAATTATATATAGCCCCCATATAAACCGATCCCCCGATTTAGCTTGCGGAACCTCTAAGAGAAGCACATGTCATTCGATCCGGCTGAAATTTGGTACATGGTGTTAGTATATGGTCTCTAACAACTATGAAAAAATTGTTCCACATCGTTCCATAATTATATATAGCCCCCATATAAACCGATCCCCCGATTTGGCTTGCGGAGCCTCATGGATGAGCAAAATTCATCCGATTCGGTTGAAATTTGGTACGTGGTGTGAGTATATGGTCTCTAACAACCATGCAGAAATTGGTCCATATGTCCATAATTATATATAGCCCCCATTTAAACCGATCCCCAGATTTGAGCTCTGGAACTCTTGGAGGAGCAAAATTCATCCGATCCGGTTGAAATTTGGTACGTGGTGAAATTTGGTACATTGTGCTAGTATCAGGGTTGGCCTGTCACAAACTGTGACTTTTGCGACATACATTTGCGACGGTATAATACGTATGTCGCAAAAGTCGTAAACCTACTGTAGAAAACCAAATTTTGAATAGAAGAAATCCTGAACATTTTTTAATTTAGTTTGACAGCATTCGCTGTGAGTTTCTGCAGAAATTTGTGAAAGTTTTCCCATGGTCAAGCCTATTTTCTTAGGTGGTATCGAAATTCCCATTGGTGAGTGTGCAAAATACCTTGGGGTTATATTAGACAGGAGACTGAACTTGAAAGCTAAGAAAGGACGAGAAAATCCACGGATACCCTGTACTCGTGCAAAAGGCAATAGGGAAAATGGGACTAAAACCGAAAATTGTGAATATTCCTAAGAATTGAAACTTCTTCGCACATACCATCGTCTTGAATATCATCGCATTCGCTGCCTAGCTGACGCGACTAAAGTATTTTCAGTTTGCGACTTTTTTTACTTTTTCTACATTTACGACGCGTATGTGACGTTTACAACTTTACGACAGTCGCAAACCGAAAAAAGTTTGATACAGACCATCTCTGGCTAGTATATGGCCGCTAACAACCATGTCACAATTGGTCCATATCGGTCTATAGTTTTGTATTTCTATAGAAAATTTTATAAACATTTTATTTCTATATAAAATTTTGTAAAAATTTTTTTTCTATAGATAATTTTGTCAAAATTTTATTGCTATAGAAAATTTTGTCAAACTGAATTACATGCGTATTAAATCGGCCTGTTTTTTGTTTAATATATACCCCGTATGGACTAACAATTGAGAAGACTGTGTTAAGAAGTTTTAAGATACCTTGCTATCGGCAAGTGTTGCCGCAACCCACGTAATTCGATTGTGGATGACAATATTTAATACAAGCTTCTATGCAATCCATGGTGGAGGGTACATAAGATTCGGCCTGGCCGAACTTAAGGCCGTATATACTTGTTTTGTCTAATATATACTCGATTTATGATATTGTATACTGTTCTTAATTTTAACGCGAACATTGCTGCTAGTTCTTTTGCAGTTTTCCCTTTGAAATAATTATAATACTCTTACTCTGTTGCCCGGCATTTTAATTTTTAATGTAATACAGAGCGACTTGAACTTATGGTGATATGATTGCAACTAAGTACTTCCCCTCCCGTCTACTGAATGAAAGCAATACAAAACAAGTAAGGAAAGTCTAAAGTCTTTGTAGATCTAAATTTTCGGTACCATATCACATCCGTCAAATGTGTTGGGTGCTATATATAAATACATACATTTAAATATCACTCGATGTGGACAGAATTTGATAGACCTTTACAAAATCTATAGACTCAAAATTTAAGTTGGCTAATGCATTACGGTGGAACACAATTTTAGTAAAAAACAAGTATATACAGCACTAAGTTCGTCCGGGCCGAATCTTAAATACCCACCACCATGAACCAAATATTAGGATTTCCTTTGAAATTTCAGGAGGACTTGAGGACACTTCCCGAAGATAAATTTAAAGATTTCACCTATGAGGACAATATCAGATTCTGGATTTATAAGAACCATTTTTGTTTGAGTTTTAGAGGAATCATTAACATCTCTTGTAAGAGTGCAAGAAAGTGATGAAATAACGTCTTGATTTGAAATCTTAAATCTGTAGAAGTAAAATCTGGCAATTTTACATTGAGTTTCAAGCAATTTTCATGATCAGTGCGCCTTCTACACCCTCAAGAAGTGAAGTCGGTCTATATGGAGGCATTACCAAATGGACCTATAAAAACTTAATCCGATACACGTTTTTGTGAGCCTAAAATACCAGAATATTTACAATTTCAGGCAAATCAGATAAAAACTACGGTTTCTAGAAACCAAAGGAGTTAAATCGGGAGATCGTTCTTATGGGGGCTATTCTAAAATATGGACCGATACTCACCGTTTTCGGCACACCTCTTTATCACCCGAAAATACTTCTAAATTTCCAATTTCAGGCAAATTGGGTAAAAACTTCGGATTCTAGAATCCCAAGAAGTAAAATCGGGAAATCGGTCTATATGGGGGTTATACCAAAATATGGACGATACTCACCATTTTCGGCACACCTCTTTATGGTTCTAAAATACTTCTAGATTTCCAATTTCAGACAAATTGGATAAAAACTACGGTTTCTTTAAGCCCAAGACCCCAAATCGGGATGTCGTTTTATATGGGGACCATACCAAAACATGGATCGATACTCACAATTTTTGGCACACGTATTTGTTGGTCCTACAATACCTCTAGATTTCCAATTTCAGGTAAATTGAATAAAAACTGCGGTTTCTATAAGCCCAAGAAGTAAAATCGGGAGATCGGTCTATATGGGGGCTATACCAAAATATGGACCGCTACTCACAAGTTTTTGCACACGTATTTGTGGTCCTATAATACCTCTAGATTTCCAATTTCAGGTAAATTGAATAAAAACTGCGGTTTCTATAAGCCCAAGAAGTACAATCGGGAGATCGGTCTATATGGGGGCTATACCTAAACATGAACCGATACTCACCATTTTTAGCACACCTATTTATGGTCATAAAATACCTCTAGATTTCAAATTTCAGGCAAATTGGATAAAAACTTCGATTTCTATAAGCCCAAGACCCCAAATCGGGAGGTCGTTTTATATGGGGAACATACCAAAACATGGATCGACACTCACAATTTTTGGCACACGTATTTGTGGTCCTACAATACCTCTGGATTTCCAATTTCAGGTAAATTGAATAAAAACTGCGGTTTCTATAAGCCAAAGAAGTAAAATCGGGAGATCGGTCTATATGGGGGCTATACCAAAACATGGACCGATACTCACCATTTTTTGCACACCTCTTCATGGTCATAAGATACCTCTAGATTTCAAATTTCAGGCAAATTGGATAAAAACTACGATTTCTATAAACCCAAGACCCCAAATCGGGAGGTCGGTTTATATGGGGACTATATCAAAACCTGGACCGATATAGCGCATCTTCGAACTTGACCTGCCTGCATACAAAAGACGAGTTTGTGCAAAATTTCAGCACGATTGCTCCATTATTGAAGACTGTAGCGTGATTACAACAGACAGACAGTCAGACAGACGGACAGACGGACATCGTTATATCGCCTTAGAATTTCTCCCTGATCAAGAATATATATACTTTATATAGTCGGAAATCGATATTTCGATGTGTTACAAACGGAATGACAAACTTATTATACCCCCATCACCATTCTATGGTGGTGGGTATAACAAGTACGGAAAGTCTAAAGTCGGGCGTTGCCGACTATATTATACCCTGCACCGTCAAATGTGTTGGGTGCTATATATAAATACATACATTTAAATATCACTCGATTTGGACAGAATTTGATAGACTTTTACAAAATCTATAGACACAAAATTTAAGTTGGCTAATGCATTAGGGTGGAACACAATTTTAGTAAAAAAGGGAAACATTTAAATCTGAAGCAATTTTAAGGAAACTTCGCAAAAGTTTATTTATGATTTATCGCTCGATATATATGTATTAGAAGTTTAGGAAAATTAGAGTCATTTTTACAACTTTTCGACTAAGCAGTGGCGATTTAACAAGGAAACTGTTGGTATTTTGACCATTTTTGTCGAAATCAGAAAACATATATATGGGAGCTATACCTAAATCTGAACCGATGTCAACCAAATTTGACACGCATAGCACCAATGCTAATTCTACTCCCTTTGCAAAATTTCAACTAAATCGGAGTTAAAAATTGGCCTCTGTGGTCATATGAGTGTAAATGGGGCGAAAGCTATATATGGGAGATATATCCAAATCTGAACCGATTTCAAATTTGGCACGCATAGTTACAATGCTAATTCTACTCCCTATGCAAAATTTCAACTAAATCGGAGCAAAAAATTGGCCTCTGTGGGCAAATGAGTGTAGATCGGTCTATATGGTGGCTATATCAAAAAATGGACCGGTACTCACCATTTTCAGCACACATCTTAAGGATCCTAGAGTACCTCTAGATTTCCTATTTCAGGCAAATCGGATGGAAAATACACTTTCTAGACGCCCAAGAAGCAAAATAGGGAAATCGGTCCATATAGCGGCTATACCAAACCATGGACCGATAGGCACCATTTTCAGTACACTTTTTGATGGTCCTAAAATACCTCTAGATTTCCAATTTCAGGTAAATTGGATAAAAACTATAATTTTTATAAGCCCAAGGCCCCAAATCGGGAGGTCGGTTTATATGGGCACTATATCAAAACATGCACCGATATAGCCCATCTTCCAACTTGACCTGCCTGCAAACAAAAGACGATAGCGCCATTATTGAAGGCTGTAGCGTGATTACAACAGACAGACAGACGGCCATGCTTATATCGTCTTAGAATTACTCCCTGATGAAGAGTATATGTACATTATATAGTCGGAAATCGATATTTCAATATGTTACAAGCGGAATGACAAACTTATTAAACCCCGTCACCATTCTATGGTAATGGGTATAAAAAAAAATTTATGAACATTTCATTATTTAAAAAAAAAATGTCCTTAATATTTTGTAAATTGCGCATCCTAAAATTTAGTTTGCGTAATCTTTAATATCACATAAATATTTTGTCAGTGCTGGTTATGTTATTGTTTCTTGTACAATTGCTGCCGTTATAGGGCAGTTTTGCATCGTTAAAATCTACAGATCTTAAGCCATTGCAGTTTTGCGCCTGGGCATTTTGGATCATCTAAAGACGGTGCTTCACCGAGTATGGCGCAAATTTAAACAGATTCTATGCAAACAAAAATACATTTTCTAAAATAATATACAATTCCGTACCACCAGTTTTTATACCCTGCGCCACACTGTGGAACAGGGTATTATAAGTTAGTGCATATGTTTGCAACACTCAGAAGGAGACGTGATAGACACACGGTGTCTTTGTCAATAATTCTCAGGGTGGGTCCCTGAGTCGATCTCTCCATGTTCCTCTGTCTGTGAACACATTTTTGTAATCAAAGTCTAGGCCGCAGTTTTGGTCAATCAACTTCAAATTTAGCACAAGAATCTATTTTGGGTCAGAAAAGAATCCTATTGATTTTGGTTCAGATTAAAAAAAAATAGCCATATATATATATATGTTTCGTACAATATGTACCTATATAGCTCCAGAAGCCAGAGTTTTTTTAATTTGCTTTAATTTTTGCAAAAAGAATACAACTGATATTGTCGTAAAGTGTACCAAATTTGGTTGCAATTGATTAAAATTAAGATATATCTCCGATATATATTACTCAAGAATTACTACAAGAAATTTGAAGAATTTGAGAGGGTATCATATTTGAGATCTACAAAGTGGTGAAGGGAATAATATAGTCGGTCTCGTCCGACTTTAGTTTTTCTTTACTTCTTTTAAATGCAATTTGATTGATTTGTATGGTTATTGTCGTTTTCCATGGAAAAATTCAGTGAATCGAAAGCGAAATTTAGGGTAATATACACTGCAAAAAAGGCATGCCCGGTTCCAAAAATTTTGCCTTTACCTTAAAAATTTTGGTATTGATTCCAAGCTAAAGAAGAGGAGAATACAAGTAAGGATACTTTTAAGACACAATTCTCTTTTAAATTTGGGTTTTGTGTATTTGCTTCTAGGAAGCAAATTTTAATTTTTCGTTTTTTTCAGTTTTTTTTTTTCATCATATGCTGTCAAAGTCCTTAAAAAACAAGTTAACGACAACTTTATTTTTTAAATTCAGGCTCGACTTCCAGTAGAAATTATGCTATATTTCAAGTCAAAAACGTCTTTAAAATAAAGTGTTAAAAAACAAGTCCTATATTTGAACGATTTTTTGCTTTTTAGTCAAGATGCTAAAAGACAACAAAATTAAAGACAATTTCATTAAATGTAAATAATTTTTCTGAATTATTAAATTCAAGTTGACTTAAGCCCAAAATTTTTTTTTCATGTTATGATTTCCATTTTTAAGTCAAACTTCTTAATTATAAGGATATTACAACTTCATTGAAAAGTTTATCGACTTTTGTACAAGGAAAAAAACTTTATATTAGAGAAATGCGTCTTCTATGCTAAGCAAAAATTGCATTCGTATTTTAAAGACATGAAATCTTTGACCCCACGACAATATTTTTTTCAGTATACATGCACTGTTGGTGTACTGTAGTTTTGGTAAATTTAAATATTGTCCATTTTATCTGCATCACGCAATATGGATAATATTTAAATATCTTATGCTATCTTCACAGTAAACTTACATGAAATAAATGCTACCAATTTAAGAATCGGTTACATTTTCAATCCGGTTACTTCGGCTCATCTACCATAATTGCTATTTCATCCTTCAGATTTTTTTAAATGCTTGTATTCCGAAGGTTCTCTTTTACCAAGGAGGAGTAAATGAAAGCATATGTCATTGCAAGTATTGCAATTAAATGCAGTGTAAAATAATAACATATTACGAGCCTTTTCTAAATACCAAGCGATGAAAAAAATAACAAACGTCCTCGTTCAAAAGAGAAAAATACAACCACCATCATCATCATTAGTCACAATATACAAAAATATGGTCATAGTGTGTTCACAGTACTTGTCGTGAAGGAACTGATGGTTGACTTGTTGGTTGTTAGGTAGGTTAAGGGTTTCCTTCGTTAGATCACCACCAATGTTCAAAAAGACAGAACGAAAGAGCCAAAGAAGCCGACTATATAATAGCCTACACGCAGAGAAGGAATATGATCGCCTCAACCATGTATCAAGAGCAAAATGTTATTTTTGGATGGTGACCATGTAACATGTTTGTTCGCCGATTGCGAAAAATATGGAAAATATAAAGAAAAATAAACACTATAGTTTAGTATTTTCAATATAAATTAAAAGCAGGAGGCTTTATTGATGATTTTAAATAAATACAAAATGGTAAACAATATTACCTATAATTTCCAACGATATGGATGAATTTGCAACCGCACCAATTGGCTTATCGATAACAAGTAAAGTGCGAGATGCTCTCAACCCAGATGGCGGAAGGCGGGGGCTTTTGACAAGATAAATTAATATTGGAATTATGACATTTCTACTCTGGCAGGGATGTACCAAAAAGTAGTATACAAATTCTAACGAACACTATTAAACCCAATTAATCTTTGTTCTAACTTAAACATTGCCGGCCGCCTTGCAACATCAAGGTATGTTGTAACTAAAACTATTAAAATACAAAATGAGGCTAAGTGCAGTGCAAAGTGAGTTTCTTTCAGTTCATTTACCATAAATCCCATTTATTCATACATTTCTCTTTTCAAATTCAACTTAAAACTAGATTACAAAAAAACTAATTAAAATGAGAATCGAAGGCCAGAAGGGGACCTGGTAGAACCCAAAAGGGGGGCTCTCGCGACAATATATCGATGGGTCAAAAGGGGACCCGTTAGAACCCCCAAAAGGGGGGCTCTCGCGTATTTACCCTAACAGTTACACAACCCGGACAGAACCCAACCGAAAATTGTATAATGAGCCACCGGGAGACCGGGCGACGTATACACCCTATGTGTTATAATTCGCCCATACACCTCAGGACCAAAAACGATCGCAACCCGTCCCACTCTGTAAAATTGCGGATCTACCAAAGGTAATCCCAAACCAGTAAGGAAAGTCTAAAGTCGGGCGGGGCCGACTATATTATACCCTGCACCACTTTGTAGATCTAAATTTTCGATACCATATCACATCCGTCAAATGTGTTGGGGGCTATATATAAAGGTTTGTCCCAAATACATAAATTTAATTTGATAGACTTCTACAAAATCTATAGACTCAAAATTTAAGTCGGCTAATGCACTAGGGTGGAACACAATGTTAGTAAAAACCAGTAAGGAAAGTCTAAAGTCGGGCGGGGCCGACTATATTATACCCTGCACCACTTTGTAGATCTAAATTTTCGATACCATATCACATCCGTCAAATGTGTTGGGGGCTATATATAAAGGTTTGTCCCAAATACATAAATTTAAATATCACTCGATCTGGAAGAATTTGATAGACTTCTACAAAATCTATAGACTCAAAATTTAAGTCGGCTAATGCACTAGGGTGGAACACAATGTTAGTAAAAAATATGGGAAACGTTTAAATCTGAAGCAATTTTAAGGAAACTTCGCAAAAGTTTACTTATGATTTATCGCTCGATATATATGTATTAGAAGTTTAGGAAAATTAGAGTCATTTTTACAACTTTTCGACTAAGCAGTGGCGATTTTACAAGGAAAATTTTGGTATTTTGACCATTTTTGTCGAAATCAGAAAAACATATATATGGGAGCTATATCTAAATCTGAACCGATTTCAACCAAATTTGGCACGCATAGCTACAATGCTAATTCTACTCCCTGTGCAAAATTTCAACTAAATCGGAGTTAAAAATTGGCCTCTGTGGTCATATGAGTGTAAATCGGGCGAAAGCTTTATATGGGAGATATATCCAAATCTGAACCGATTTCAAGCAAATTTGGCACGCACAGTTACAACGCTAATTCTACTCCCTATGCAAAATTTCAACTAAATCGGAGCAAAAAATTGGCCTCTGTGGGCAAATGAGTGTAAATCGGGCGAAAGCTATATATGGGAGCTATATCTAAATCTGAACCGATTTTGCTGATATTTTGCAAGTTTTTCGAGACTCATAAAATATTCGGATGTACGGAATTTGAGGAAGATCGGTTGATATACACGCCAATTATGACCAGATCGGTGAAAAATATATATGGCAGCTATATCTAAATCTGAACAGATTTTTTCCAAAATCAATAGGGATCGTCTTTGAGCCGAAACAGGACCCTATACCAAATTTTAGGACAATCGGACTAAAACTGCGAGCTGTACTTTGCACACAAAAATACATCAACAGACAGACAGACGGACAGACAGACGGACAGACAGACGGACAGACAGACGGACAGACAGACGGACAGACAGACGGACAGACAGACAGACGGACATCGCTAAATCGACTCAGAATTTAATTCTAAGCCGATCCGTATACTAAAAGGTTGGTCTATGATTACTCCTTCTTGGCGTTACATACAAATGCACAAACTTATTATACCCTGTACCACAGTAGTGGTGAAGGGTATAAATATGGGAAACGTTTAAATCTGAAGCAATTTTAAGGAAACTTCGCAAAAGTTTACTTATGATTTATCGCTCGATATATATGTATTAGAAGTTTAGGAAAATTAGAGTCATTTTTACAACTTTTCGACTAAGCAGTGGCGATTTTACAAGGAAAATTTTGGTATTTTGACCATTTTTGTCGAAATCAGAAAAACATATATATGGGAGCTATATCTAAATCTGAACCGATTTCAACCAAATTTGGCACGCATAGCTACAATGCTAATTCTACTCCCTGTGCAAAATTTCAACTAAATCGGAGTTAAAAATTGGACTCTGTGGTCATATGAGTGTAAATCGGGCGAAAGCTTTATATGGGAGATATATCCAAATCTGAACCGATTTCAAGCAAATTTGGCACGCACAGTTACAACGCTAATTCTACTCCCTATGCAAAATTTCAACTAAATCGGAGCAAAAAATTGGCCTCTGTGGGCAAATGAGTGTAAATCGGGCGAAAGCTATATATGGGAGCTATATCTAAATCTGAACCGATTTTGCTGATATTTTGCAAGTTTTTCGAGACTCATAAAATATTCGGATGTGCGGAATTTGAGGAAGATCGGTTGATATACACGCCAATTATGACCAGATCGGTGAAAAATATATATGGCAGCTATATCTAAATCTGAACAGATTTTTTCCAAAATCAATAGGGATCGTCTTTGAGCCGAAACGGGGCCCTATACCAAATTTTAGGACAATCGGACTAAAACTGCGAGCTGTACTTTGCACACAAAAATACATCAACAGACAGACAGACAGACGGACAGACAGACGGACAGACAGACAGACGGACATCGCTAAATCGACTCAGAATTTAATTCTAAGCCGATCCGTATACTAAAAGGTTGGTCTATGATTACTCCTTCTTGGCGTTACATACAAATGCACAAACTTATTATACCCTGTACCACAGTAGTGGTGAAGGGTATAAAAAGATTCCTTGATCCGTTCTGGCACGGCTTCGGCGGGAGTCAACACACGACCTAGATCGTGCACACGAGCAGTAAACGTCAATCGCTGCGGACGAAACTGGCAAAAATGTTCTTTTCTCGCCAAAATAATATGCTTGCCGAAATCAGACACATAATCTCCGAGAAAATAACATGGTTGCGACAAACATGTTACATGGTCACCATTCAAAAATAACATTTTGCTCTTGAAACATGGTTGAGGTGATCATATTCCTTCTCTGGGTGTACATGAAATCATTCCAGTGAATACTATACAGACAATTTCAAAAAAGCTATAATATGCAGAATTTGTTCCAAATTTTAAAAAGATTTTTTATTGATGGTTGTGTGATTGCAATAGACCTGAAATGTAACAGTGTCTAATTTTATTGCCTCTTTATAAATTGTTCTCCTGGTTTGATTTAAGAGGGTCACAGTTCCAGGAACAGGATTTTAATGAACCTTACAAGAGTGCCAACTCCTTTCATAATAATATAAGAATATGAAGTGTGCGTATAAAAGTAATTCAAAATCCTTACATTTCTCCCATAGGCAATTCACCAGTCGGTTAATCCAGTATCACTTAAACTATTGTTGAGTCTTAATTATGTACCGAAAATTTAAACTTACGCTAAATTTAACTTATTTTTATACCCACCATCATAGAATGGTGATGGGGGTATAATAAGTTTGTCATTACGTTTGTAACACATCGAAATATCGATTTCCGACTATATAAAGTATATATTCTTGATCAGGGAGAAATTCTAAGACGATATAACCTTGTCCATCTGTCTGTCTGTTGCAATCACGCTACAGTCTTCCATAATGAAGCAATCGTGCTGAAATTTTGCATAAACTCGTCTTTTAACTGCAGGCAGGTCAAGTTCGAAGATGGGCTATATCGGTCGAGGTTTTGATATTGTCCCCATATAAACCGACCTCCCGATTTGGGATCTTGGGCTTATAGAAACCATAGTTTTTATCCAATTTGCCTGAAATTAGAAATCTAGAGGTAGTTTAGGACCATAATAAAAATGGTGATTATCGCTCCATATTTTGGTATAACCCCCATATAGACAGATCGCCCGATTTTACTTCTCGAGCTTCTAGAATCCGTAGTTTTTATCCAATTTGCCTGAAATTGGAAATCTAGAGATATTTTAGGACCATAAAGAGGTGCGTCGAAACTGGTGATTATAGGTTCATGGTTTGGTATAGCTCCCATTTAGACCGATCTCACGATTTTACTTCTTGGGCTTCTAGAATCGGTAGTTTTTATGCAATTTGCCTAAAATTGAAAATAAAGAAGTATTTTAGGACCACAAATACATGTGCCGAAAATGGCGTGTATCGGCCCTTGTTTTGATATAGCCCCATATAGACCGATCTCCCGATTTTACTTCTTGGTCTTCTAGAAACCGTAGTTTTTATCCAATTCGCGTGAAATTAAATATCTAGAGGTATTTTAGGACCATAAAGAGGTTTTCCAAAAATTGTGAGTATCAGACCATGTTTTGATATAGCCCCCATATGGACTGATCTCCCGATTTTACTTCTTGGGCTTCTAGAAACTGTAGTTTTTATCCAATTTGCCCGCCTTGCATACACAAAGTCGTGTGTAGGATTCCTGCTTCAACCGAACACCAAAAGGTTTTTCAGCGGTGGATTATCTCACCTCAGTAATGCTGGTGACATTTCTGAGGGTTTCAAAGCTTATCTAAGTGGTTTCACTGCAATGTGGAACGCCGTTCGGACTCGGCTATAAAAAGGAAGTCCCTTGTCATTGAGCTTAACATGGAATTGGGCTGCACTCAGTGATAAGAGAGAAGTTCACCATTGTGGTATCACAATGGACTGAATAGTCTAAGTGAGCATGATACATCGGGCTGCCACTTAACCTAACCTAACCTATCCAATTTGCCTGGAGGTTTTTTAGGACTATAAATAGGTGTGCTGAATATATTGTGTATCGGTACAGGTTTTAATGTAGTCCTCTTAAAACCAGGCCCTCCGATTAGGGGTCTAGATTCTAGAACCGCCATACAGACTGTTTAATTTCCTTTCGACCTATGCGTTATAGATTGAAAGGGCTTTGAGTTTCTGTTGTTTTGGATTTCTGCCCACACGTAGATGGACTAGAAATCCCAGTAATTTTCTTAACACACGTCGTTGGGCGCGCGTGGCCTAACCCATATCGTAAATCAAAGAGTCGGAGTTACAATTTTATAAATTCATTTATTGAGGTCTTCGTGACCTATTCTTTAGAGTTGCAAATCATAACTAAACTTAAAATATATTAAACAAAGCCGTTAGGGAACAAACGGTAAAACTTAACGAAAATAGGATGATAAGTCATAAGAGCAAATGATAAATAGCAAAAGAGAGGCCGCCCCTTTTGGGCTTATAATTTGCTTGACATTTTCTGAGACGTTTACAAAAGGTACGCTACATCACTTTTCGACATTTGGTCGAGGGGGAAATTCTTAAGTTTTCTTGAAATTTACAAAGGCGGTGGGGGGAGGTTATGAACGAAGGGGACACCTTCCTTGCCCCACACTTGAAGGAAAGTTTCAAGAATTTTCAGGGAAGGTTAGGGGTGCTATTCACTACGGTGTTTGTCGATATTGTATCGGGGAAAGTGACGTCCCTTTAAAACAATAGAGCAAAATTTAAACATCTTCGATCTACTTGAAATTTACAGGGAACGTGGGAGGAGGTGATTAAATTTATACATGATTTTTAAATTAGTATATGATTTTTCGATATCTGGTTGGGGAAGAGGAAAATTTGAATAAACTTTGTCGATTTACTTCGATAGAATTTATAGGGACCATTGAGTAGTTGTGAAATTAATATAGGGGAGAGGGTTCCCTTTTGTCCGTTTTTATACCCTCCATCATAGGATGGGGGTATATTAACTTTGTCATTCCGTTTGTAACACATCGAAATATTGCTGTAAGACCCCATAAAGTATATATATTCTGGGTCGTGGTGAAATTCTGAGTCGATCTAAGCATGTCCGTCCGTCCGTCCGTCTGTTGAAATCACGCTAACTTCCGAACGAAACAAGCTATCGACTTGAAACTTGGCACAAGTAGTTGTTATTGATGTAGGTCGGATGGTATTGAAAATGGGCCATATCGGTCCACTTTTACGTATAGCCCCCATATAAAGGGACCCTCAGATTTGGCTTGTGGAGCCTCTAACAGAGGCATATTTCATCCGATCCGGCTGAAATTTGGTATATGGTGTTTGTATATGGTATCTAACAACCATGCAAAAATTGGTTCACATCGGTCCATAATTATATATAGCCCCCATATAAACCGATCCCCAGATTTGGCTTGCGGAGCCTAAAAGAGGAGCAAATTTCATCCGATCCGCCTGAAATTTGATACATGGTGTTGGTATATGGTCTCTAACAACCATGCAAAAATTGGTCCACATCGGTCCATAATTATATATAGCCCCCATATAAACCGATCCCCAGATTTGGCTTGCGGAGCCTCAAAGAGAAGAAAATTTCATCCGATCCGGCTGAAATTTGGTACATGATGTTGGTATATGGTCTCTAACAATCATACAAAAATTGGTCCACATCGGTCCATAATTATATATAGCCCACATATAAACCGATCCCCAGATTTGGCTTGCGGAGTCTCAAAGAGAAGCAAATTTCATCCGATCCGGCTAAAATTTGGTACATGATGTTGGTATATGGTCTCTAACAAACATGCAAAAATTGGTCCACATCGGTCCATAATTATATATAGACCCCATATAAACCGATCTCCAGATTTGGCTTGCGAAGCCTCAAAGAGAAGCACATTGCATCCGATCCGGCTGAAATTTGGTACATGGTATTGGTATATGGTCTCTAACAACCATGCAAAAATTGGTCCACATCGGTTCATAATTATATATAGCCCCCATATAAACCTATCCCCAGATTTGGCTTGCGAAGTCTCCAAGAGAAGCAAATTTCATCCAATCTGGTTGTAATTTGGAACATGGTGTTAGTATATGATCTTGAACAACCGTGCCACAATTGGTCCATATCGGTCTATAATTATATATAGCCCCCATATAAAACGTTCTCCAGATTTGACCTCCGGAGCCTCTTGGAGGAGCAAAATTCATCCGATCCGGTTAAAATTAGGAACGTGGTGTTAGTATATGGTCGCTAACAACCATACCAAAATTGGTCCAATCACACAAAAATTGGTCCATATCGGTTCATAATCATGGTTGCCACTAGAGCCAAAAATAATCTATCAAAATTTTATTTCTATAGAAAATTTTGTCAAAATTTTATTTCTAAAGAAAATTTTGTCAAAATTTTATTTCTATAGAAAATTTTGTCAACATTTTATTTCTAGAGAAAATTTTGTTAAAATTTTATTCGGTTAATAATAAAATTTTCATCATTGTCAAAATTTTATTTCTATAGAAAATTTTGTCAAAATTTTATTTCTATAGAAAATTTTGTTCAAATTTTATTCGGTTCATAATCATGGTTGCCACTCGAGCCAAAAATAATCTACCAAGATTTTATTTCTATAGAAAATTTTGTCAAATGTTTATTTCTATAGAAAATTTTGTTAAAATTTTATTTCTGTAGAAATTTTTGTCAAAATTTTCTTTCTATAGAAAATTTTGTCAAAATTTTTATTTCTATAGAAAATTTAGTGAAAATTTTATTTCTATAGAAAATTTTGTTAAAATTTTATTTCTGTAGAAAATTTTGTCAAATTTTATGTCTACTTTGTCAAACTGAATTATATACGTATTGAATCGATCTTTTTTGATGTAATATATACCACGTATGGACTTACATACAATTTAGAAGATGGTGTTAGGAGGTTTTAAGATACCTTGCCATCGGCAAGCGTTACCGCAACTTAAGTAATTCGATTGTGGATGGCAGTGTTTAGAAGAAGTTTCTACGCAATCCAGATGGAGGGTACATAAGCTTCGGCCTGGCCGAACTTACGGCCGTATATACTTGTTTTTTCTTAAATTGAAAGTAGAGGGTTGTCCGTAAATGGGAACTCGGTACATAATTTTATGATTTTTGCACAGACTTCTGCCAGACTTCTTTTTAGTAAAGAACTTAAATTTACAAGAAATTGGCAGCCAACGTAGAGGGTGCATCATTTTCCCACATTTTATCAAATGTTAATGTGGTAAAATTTTTTACTACTTTTGCTTTTTCCGATTTATTGAATTGGAAACAGTAATTCTTTGTATGTTATGTTATTATAATATAGTGCTTAATTTTCAGATATGTTGAGGAGAAGGATACATTTCCACACTTAAAATTCACAAGAAATATAGAAGATTTTCCAACTACTTGAATACAGAACATTATTTAAAAAATTTTGAGGAAAGGGTACACCCTCTCCTCGACATTTTTTAAGACGAACCGTTTTACATATGCATATCCGCCGTAATTGTATCTATAAATGAAAAAGCAAGTAGTCCGATTTGTTTGAAAGAATTCAAATCTTTTCGAATTTGTTTTCAGCACGAAGGATATGGTTGACTAAGTTAACGCAAAATGTTCCTACAAAAACACTTTGGAAGGCGCATCGAAGCGGGCCGGGTTACGCTAGTTTGTAATAAAATCCCCTGAAATTCTATATATTATCAGGTAACCCGCTACTACGAAGAATTTTCAAAGGAAACTATTATATTTGATTCATGGTGGTGGCCCGGCCGAACTTACTGCTGTATAAACTTGTTTTAATATTTTTTTTTCGAAATTTTCCACAAACCAATAAAATTTTCCTTTCTTTATTTATGTCTCAAACATTTTATAAAGTTTGTAAAAATCTCAAAATGTGGAGTATAATTTAGTTCAATTTTCGCACGACGTTGTTCATTCTTTCTATAAAACACTTTACATTTTTTCTGTGTGAATTGTAGCACCATGAGATATCTATCAGTCGTGCATAGCATAAAAGGAATGAAAATAACTTCTTGCTCTTGAAACATGTTTTAGGTGATCATATTCCTTCTTTGCGTGTAAGGACGAAAGTTCGGCCAGCCAGAATCTTAAATTGTTGCCCATCACCACTGTATTCAACTCGCTCTCGAGACAAAAATAATCTGCCAAAATATGAAGAAAATTTTCCAAAAACCTACTTAACATAATAATAAAAATCTTATTTTGCAGTTCAATTTCAGTTTTCTTTATTATTTAATAATAGATACAATATTAATTTATATAAATTTGGGCTTAAGGTTTAACCTTTTTATACCCTTCACCACTACTGTGGTACAGGGTATAATAAGTTTGTGCATTTGTATGTAACGCCAAGAAGGAGTAATCATAGACCAACCTTTTAGTATACGGATCGGCTTAGAATTAAATTCTGAGTTGATTTAGCGATGTCCGTCTGTCTGTCTGTCCGTCTGTCTGTCCGTCTGTCTGTCTGTCTGTCTGTCTGTCTGTTGATGTATTTTTGTGTGCAAAGTACAGCTCGCAGTTTTAGTCCGATTGTCCTAAAATTTGGTACAGGGTCCTGTTTCGGCTCAAAGACGATCCCTATTGATTTTGGAAAAAATCGGTTCAGATTTAGATATAGCTGCCATATATATTTTTCACCGATCTGGTCATAATTGGCGTGTATATCAACCAATCTTCCTCAAATTCCGTACATCCGAATATTTTATGAGTCTCGAAAAACTTGCAAAATATTAGCAAAATCGGTTCAGATTTAGATATAGCTCCCATATATAGCTTTCGCCCGATTTACACTCATTTGCCCACAGAGGCCAATTTTTTGCTCCGATTTAGTTGAAATTTTGCATAGGGAGTAGAATTAGCGTTGTAACTATGCGTGCCAAATTTGCTTGAAATCGGTTCAGATTTGGATATATCTCCCATATAAAGCTTTCGCCCGATTTACACTCATATGACCACAGAGGCCAATTTTTAACTCCGATTTAGTTGAAATTTTGCACAGGTAGTAGAATTAGCATTGTAGCTATGCGAGCCAAATTTGGTTGAAATCGGTTCAGATTTAGATATAGCTCCCATATATATGTTTTTCTGATTTCGAAAAAATGGTCAAAATACCAACATTTTCCTTGTAAAATCGCCACTGCTTAGTCGAAAATTGTAAAAATGACTCTAATTTTCCTAAACTTCTAATACATATATATCGAGCAATAAATCATAAATACACTTTTTCGAAGTTTCCTTAAAATTGCTTCAGATTTAAACGTTTCCCATATTTTGTTACTAACATTGTGTTCCACCCTAGTGCATTAGCCGACTTAAATTTTGAGTCTATAGATTTTGTAGAAGTCTATCAAATTCTTCCAAATCGAGTGATATTTAAATGTTTGTATTTGGGACAAACCTTTATATATAGCCCCCAACACATTTGACGGATGTGATATGGTATCGAAAATTTAGATCTACAAAGTGGTGCAGGGTATAATATAGTCGGCCCCGCCCGACTTTAGACTTTGCTTACTGGTTCAAATTAAATAATACAATCTGAATTTATGAAAGATGAAATTTAACAAAAACTGTTATGAACATTTTTATACCCTTCACCCCTACCGTGGTATAGGGTATAATAAGTTTGTTAATTTGTATGTAACGCTCAGAAGGAGCCGCCATCGACTCATCTTTTAGTATACCGATCGACTTAGAATTAAATTCTGAGTCGATTTAGCGATGTTCGTCTGTCTGTTGATGTATTTTTGTGTGCAAAGTTCAGCTGGCAGTTTTAGTCGTATCGTCTTCAAATTTAACATAGAGCCTTTTTGCGGCTCAAAGACGATCCTTATTGATTTCGGAAAAAAAATTTGTTCAGATTTAGATATAGCTCCCATAGATAGCTTTAGCACGATTTACACTCATATGGCCCCCGAGGCCAAAGTTTTACTTCGAGTTACGTGAAATTTTGTACAGGGAGTAGAATTAACATTATAAATATGCATATAGAATTTGACTAAAATCGATTCAGATTTTTAGATAAAGCTCCCATAAATATATTTCGTCAGATTTACACTCATATGACCACTGTAGATCAAAATTTCACTACGATTTACTTTAAGTTTTTCACAGAGAGTTGAATTAACATTCTTCTTATGCATGCCAAATTTGGTCAAAGTCGGTTCAGATTTAGAGATAACTTCCATATACATATATCGTTCGCCCGATTTAGATTCATATGACCACCGAGGCCAAAGTTTCATTACGAAAATTTTGAAAATTTTAGCAATGAGTGCCAAATTTAGGCAAAATCGGCTCGCATTTCGACAAAGCCTCCATATAAATCTATATATCTTCATATAAATTTGAAGCGGTTGAGATGGTTTAAAAAAAGTTTGGTCTATATAGTGGTGAAGGGTATAAGAGCACCCGACTTTAGAATTTACTTACTTGTTTTTTTTTATACCCTCCACCATAGGTATATTAACTTTGTCATTCCGTTTGTAACACATCGAAATATTGCTCCAAGACCCCATAAAGTATATATATATATTCTGGGTCGTGCTGAAATTCTGAGTCGATCTAAGCATGTCCGTCCGTCCGTCTGTTGAAATCACGCTAAATTTCGAATGCAATAAACTATCGTCTTGAAACTTGGAACAAGTAGTTGTTATTGTTGTAGGTCGGATGGTATTGGGCCAAATGGGCCATATCGGTTCACTTTTACGCGTAGCCCCCATATAAACGGACCCCCAGATTTGGCTTGCGGAGCCTCAAAGAGAAGCAAATTTCATCCGATCCGGCTGAAATTTGGTACATGATGTTGGTATATGGTCTCTAACAACCATGCAAAAATTGGTCCATAATTAAATATAGCCCCCATATAAACCGATCCCCGGAGCCCCCTAGAGGAGCAAAATTCATCCGATAGTTATATATAACCGATCCCCAATCACACAAAACTTGGTCCATATCTGTTCATAATCATAGTTGCCACTCGAGTCAAATATAATCTACCAAAATTTTATTTCTATAAAAAAAAATTGTCTAAATTTTATTTCTACAGAAATTTTTGTTAACATTTTTATTTCTATAGAAAATTTTGTTAAAATTTTATTTCTATAGAAAATTTTGTCAAAATTTTATTTCTATAAAAAATTTTGTCAAAATTTTATTTGTATAGAAAATTTTGTTAAAATTTTATATCTATAGAAAATGTTGTTAAAATTTTATTACTATAGAAAATTTTGTTGAAATGTTTATTTCTATAGAAAATTTTGTAAAAATTTTACTTCTATAGAAAATGTTTTCAAAATTTTATTTCTATAGAAAATTTTGTCAAAATTTTATTTCTATAAAAAAATTTGTCAAAATTTTGTTTCTATAGAAATTTCTGTAGAAAATCTTGTCAAACTTAATTATATACGTATTTAATCGGCCTTCTTTTAATTTAATATATACCACTTATGTACTTACTTTCAATTTAGAAGACGGTGTTAGGAAGTTTTAAGATACCTTGCCTTCGGCAAGCGTTACCGCAACCCAAGTAGTTCGATTGTGGATGAAAGTCTTCAGAAGAAGTTTCTACCCAATGCATGGTGGTGGGTACATAAGCTTCGGCCTGGCCAATCTATATACTATATATATATGTATATACTTGTTTTTTATAAAAATACCTAACCTCGCTTACATCTAACTATAAGGCCAGATCAGCGATATGATAAAATCTGAAAAAGAGCACTTGTCATTGAAATTGCTAGTCATTATATTAATTTTGTCAGCCACTAAATCGATATTAGTATCTTGGTTAAGTACCTCAAAGGAAATAATCTGGACGGTTGTAAATGAATTTACGTACTATATTCAGTATAACTTTCTGATATGAACATTTGTACTAAAAGCCCATACAGGTGCTGCAAAAAAATAACGGCTTAAAATCTAATTAAGATTTTTTTTCTAATCTCAACGTCGAAGTTCTGCTAATGAAAGGGTAAAGAGTTCTTAGAAGTATATACATTTATTGACAATATAGGCAATATGGTCTTTACAAGATCTAAGTATTTAACACAACTTTCCCATTCGACATCCCTATGTCGAAGTTACAAATTTTAGCTAGAGAAAATTTTGTAAAAGTTTTAATTTTATATCTATAGGAAATTTTGTAAAAATGTTATTCCTATAGAAAATTTTGACAAAATATAGAGAAAAATTTGCCAAAACTTTATTTTCATAGAAAATTTTGTCGAAATTGCATTCGCAGGTAAAATGTTTATCAAAATCGTATTCTTAGAGAAAATTTTGTCAAACTTTATTATTTTGTCATATTTTTAATTTTATTATAGAAAATTTTGTTAAAATTTTATTTCTTTAGAAAACTTTGTTAAAATTTTGATTCTATAAGAAATTCGGACAACATTTTACTCGCAAAAATTAACATGTTACATATTTCGAGTCCAAAAATTAAATTTTGTTCTTGAAACATGTTTGGAGTGATTATATCTCTTCTCTGGTATTTTCTGCTTTGTAGGTGATTTCAAATCGATGTAGACCGCATAGTAGTGCAAGGCATAAAACGCTTATAAATAAGTCTTTGAAAAACGAAAAACACACCAATATAGCTTTAATGAGGATTATTTAGAAGATTTCAAAACCAGTCATTTAAAGGACACAAACACATACTAATTTAGTATAAAAAGTGTAACATACACTAGACATTTTTTATACATATTTCATATGTAAAGTGTACTTCAAAAGTTTTTTTTTTTTTTTTATTGTTACAGAAGGGCGGTCTATTTTGTGCATGTGATTTAAATGGTCTATACCTTCAGAGAATCCAAAACCAAAAAATGGGTGTTTTTCACTTTCTCATCAGGGAAAAACAAAACCTAAACTAGTAATTAGTAAAGAAAGAAATGCGACTTATTAACATACACAGACCCGACACGTAGGTGGAAAGCGAATAATTTCAATGTCCCTCATTTCTTTTCATCAAGGGGCGTCTTTTAGAATATGACTGAGACATTAAATATATGGGGCCAGACAAATGGCCCAATTTATTAAAACAATGTTTGTTTTAATCACAATCGGATGTGTTGTTAGAAGCGTAGTACCTCATGTATTTGATTACTAGGAATATTTACAAGATATGGTTGAATTAAACGAGCTGGAAAGAGGTAAAATCAAGTGAAGCTAAATATGACATTCCAAAATCGAGTGTTAAATTAGAAATACACGGTAACAAAACTAATAACTGTGTGGATACATACAAAAAAAAATGTTATTAAATCAATCAAAAATTAATTGGTCCAATTAATTTTTTTAATTGAAAATGTCTTCAATCCCGAAAATGATAGTTTCAATCACAGTTTTAATTGAGCATCAAAAAAATACTTGATTACAAAATTAATTGATATCATTAGCAAATTTCAATTAATTTTTTAATTAAAAACGAAACTATTTTTAACCGGTATACTACATTTCAATCACTTTCTATAACTATTTTTTAATCCTTTTTAGTTTGATTGAAAAATTCATAGTTTAAAACCAGTAAGCAAAGTCTAAAGTCGGGCGGGGCCGACTATATTATACCCTGCACCACTTTGTAGATCTAAATTTTCGATACCATATCACATCCGTCAAATGTGTTGGGGGCTATATATAAAGGTTTGTCCCAAATACAAACATTTAAATATCACTCGATTTGGAAGAATTTGATAGACTTCTACAAAATCTATAGACTCAAAATTTAAGTCGGCTAATGCACTAGGGTGGAACACAATGTTAGTAACAAAATATGGGAAACGTTTAAATCTGAAGCAATTTTAAGGAAACTTCGAAAAAGTGTATTTATGATTTATTGCTCGATATATATGTATTAGAAGTTTAGGAAAATTAGAGTCATTTTTACAACTTTTCGACTAAGCAGTGGCGATTTTACAAGGAAAATGTTGGTATTTTGACCATTTTTTCGAAATCAGAAAAACATATATATGGGAGCTATATCTAAATCTGAACCGATTTCAACCAAATTTGGCTCGCATAGCTACAATGCTAATTCTACTACCTGTGCAAAATTTCAACTAAATCGGAGTTAAAAATTGGCCTCTGTGGTCATATGAGTGTAAATCGGGCGAAAGCTTTATATGGGAGATATATCCAAATCTGAACCGATTTCAAGCAAATTTGGCACGCATAGTTACAACGCTAATTCTACTCCCTATGCAAAATTTCAACTAAATCGGAGCAAAAAATTGGCCTCTGTGGGCAAATGAGTGTAAATCGGGCGAAAGCTATATATGGGAGCTATATCTAAATCTGAACCGATTTTGCTAATATTTTGCAAGTTTTTCGAGACTCATAAAATATTCGGATGTACGGAATTTGAGGAAGATTGGTTGATATACACGCCAATTATGACCAGATCGGTGAAAAATATATATGGCAGCTATATCTAAATCTGAACCGATTTTTTCCAAAATCAATAGGGATCGTCTTTGAGCCGAAACAGGACCCTGTACCAAATTTTAGGACAATCGGACTAAAACTGCGAGCTGTACTTTGCACACAAAAATACATCAACAGACAGACAGACAGACAGACAGACAGACGGACAGACGGACATCGCTAAATCAACTCAGAATTTAATTCTAAGCCGATCCGTATACTAAAAGGTTGGTCTATGATTACTCCTTCTTGGCGTTACATACAAATGCACAAACTTATTATACCCTGTACCACAGTAGTGGTGAAGGGTATAAATATGGGAAACGTTTAAATCTGAAGCAATTTTAAGGAAACTTCGAAAAAGTGTATTTATGATTTATTGCTCGATATATATGTATTAGAAGTTTAGGAAAATTAGAGTCATTTTTACAACTTTTCGACTAAGCAGTGGCGATTTTACAAGGAAAATGTTGGTATTTTGAACATTTTTTCGAAATCAGAAAAACATATATATGGGAGCTATATCTAAATCTGAACCGATTTCAACCAAATTTGGCACGCATAGCTACAATGCTAATTCTACTCCCTGTGCAAAATTTCAACTAAATCGGAGTTAAAAATTGGCCTCTGTGGTCATATGAGTGTAAATCGGGCGAAAGCTTTATATGGGAGATATATCCAAATCTGAACCGATTTCAAGCAAATTTGGCACGCATAGTTACAACGCTAATTCTACTCCCTATGCAAAATTTCAACTAAATCGGAGCAAAAAATTGGCCTCTGTGGGCAAATGAGTGTAAATCGGGCGAAAGCTATATATGGGAGCTATATCTAAATCTGAACCGATTTTGCTGATATTTTGCAAGTTTTTCGAGACTCATAAAATATTCGGATGTACGGAATTTGAGGAAGATCGGTTGATATACACGCCAATTATGACCAGATCGGTGAAAAATATATATGGCAGCTATATCTAAATCTGAACCGATTTTTTCCAAAATCAATAGGGATCGTCTTTGAGCCGAAACAGGACCCTGTACCAAATTTTAGGACAATCGGACTAAAACTGCGAGCTGTACTTTGCACACAAAAATACATCAACAGACAGACAGACAGACAGACGGACAGACAGACGGACAGACAGACGGACAGACAGACGGACAGACAGACGGACAGACAGACAGACGGACATCGCTAAATCGACTCAGAATTTAATTCTAAGCCGATCCGTATACTAAAAGGTTGGTCTATGATTACTCCTTCTTGGCGTTACATACAAATGCACAAACTTATTATACCCTGTACCACAGTAGTGGTGAAGGGTATAAAAATTTAAAATTTTAAGAATTTAAATATATATATATATATATATATATATATATATATATATATATATATATATATATATATATATATATATATATATATATATATATATATATATATATATATATATATATTAATCAATAAAATTTTTAATTGAATATTTTTAAAACTCCATTAAAATTTTAATTGGAAAAATTTTCGTGAAAGTGTCTTCTGTGAAGCAATTCCTTGGCTCTTTCCGATCTAACCTTTTTGGTGCACTGGTGAGCTCTTGTACATTTTAGAAATTCAATACTTTTAGTCCAAGCAAATTTTTCGATATATGATGCATCCGTTCTCGCGATAACCTCAGCTCGCGGGGAAGTTTTCTACCACTGCGGCGTGGATTCCGATCAAAATTGGCTTTAAATGAAATTGTGGTTTCGTTACCGTTTCTCGTCTACGCAATGCAACTCTGCCAGTGTCAATAGATTAAATGCGTTTTCGTGTCGCGAAAAATATGTTACCCTGGTGTTATACTCAAATAATAGTGTCATTCCGAAGTTATTGCATACATAATCCAAAATCTATGGCAGTGTCCTTCATATTTGGCAATCAATCACCATAAATGAATGCAATAGATCGAAATGTTTTTGTAAGCTTATGAACAATAAAATAACATTGCAATGGAATAAATCTGTTGGCTATCAAATGAGTTATTTTGAAATGATACCAATCCCATGCCCGTTGTAATATATATATATCAGCCACCATTTTTAAAATTGATTTCTACCTAGCCATAAGGGAATAATTGTCAATATCGTGTTCATTATTGGATTATAGTTGGTTGCTCTTCAAAGTAGTTTCATGATTTTCTGACAATTTCCATCAATTGAAAACAAAGGTAGACAACATTCTACATTTTGTTGTTTATTAGATTTGCTTTCTAGATCGGAAATTGTACATGCGTTATGCAAAATTATAATATCCTAAAATATATCACATAATCAATGTGTACGAGTATGCATACAAACCAATTTCCATGACCATCACATTAGTCTTGGGTGAGTTTCCTCTGTGGACAATGTGTTGGTTTTACAAATTTCTCTAACAAATACAGTCTACACATGCAAGATTATTGTTTATCCATTAGGTTTTGTTAGTTCCGTTTGGCTATCTTTACAGTTTACCTTCCACCTGAGTTAGATGTTAATCAAAGCAAATGTGTTTGGTCTAAATATTTGCGGAGAAAATGAATTTAGGAAATTTACATCATTAATACACGCATTAGTGTAATATTTCAATCAAATGTTGTATATGAAGCAATCTATATTCTATATTCGTAAATGAGGAACATTTCGGCTATGTTGAAACTCGTACATATACTATCATGGATATGCAATTCCATTTGCGCTCACGATCATCAGCATAGGAATATTTTTACTCACACACTTTCATCTACGAAATGTGGTAGAAATTGACACTCTCGTATGAAAAACTTTTAATCGCTCATTAACGTTCTCATGATGCGAATTGAGAGAATTCTTGAGACAATACAAATCATGTGATAGGATAATTGCTTTAACTTGCGACAGGATACCTCTCGAGTAAGTGTGTGTAAAAATGCAAAAGTAAAATAGAATAATTTTAGTGTAGTCAATTGCAATCGAAGAAGATGGTTTATGGTTTGCCAGATATTTATCAATAATCAACACGATAACTGCAGTGTATGTATAAAGTCCAAACAGACACGTGAACCATTTCCAAAGAAAAATGAGAAGTCTGTTGAATAACTTTTGGCTTTGATACACACAGATCTTTGTGGACCCATGCAAGTGGAATCTCTAGGAGGAAGATTATATTTTGCTACTTTCATCGATGATTTTTCAAGAAAAAATTTTGTTTATTGCTTGAAAAATAAAAGTGATTATTTGAAGACGTTTCAAAATTTTAAGAAACCCGTGGTACTCCAAACTGGAAAGAAGATTTAAATGCTTAAGGAGTGACAATGCACCTGAACTTATTAGTAAAGAATTTTCATCTTGTCTCCAGAAATGTGGAATCAAACGGCAATACACCCCAGCAAAACGGCGTTGCCGAGAGGATGAACAGAACTCTTGTCGAAATGATGTTTTATGGTGGAAGCAAATTTACCAGAATCTTTATGGGAAGAACTTGTACATACTGCGGTTTCTTATATACCAGTGTTCAACTAAACTGAACCTTGATAAAACAGCCGAAGAACTATGGACGGGAAAAATGCCTACTGTCAGTCATTTTCGAAAAATTGGATGTATAGAATATGGTTTGAACAAGAAAAAGCCGAAATCGAAATGAATGCCACGAAGCGATGAATATATTATGGTCGGTTATGACGAAGAATCTAAAGTGTATCGTTTGTCGAAACCAGGAACCACTCTCATACTGAACAAGTATATACGGCCGTAAGTTCGGCCAGGCCGAATCTTATGTACCCTCCACCTTTGATTGCGTAGAAACTTCTACGAAAGACTATCATCCACAATCGAATTACTTGGGTTGTGGTATCTTAAAACTTCTTAACATCGTTTTCTAAATTGTGAGTTAGTCCATACGTGGTATATATTAGACAAAAAAGTTATGTATAGTTAAGTCTACAAATAATTACGAATCGATATGGACCTTTTGCACGGTACGTAGAGAGACAGAATTGAAATATGGGGGTCGCTTATATGGGGGCTATATACAATTATGAACTTGATATGGACCAATTTTTGTGTGATTGGGGATCGATTTATCTAAGGGCCAAAGATAACTATAGACCGATATGGTCCTAGTTAGGCATGGTCGTTAACGACCATATACTAGCACAATGTACCAAATTTCAACTCACTCGGATGAAATTTTTTCCTCCAAGTGGCTCCAAAACCAAATCTCGGGATAGGTTTATATGGGGCTATATATGATTATGGACTGATATGGACCAATTTTGGAATGGTTGTTAAATATCATATACTACCACCACGTACCAAATTTCAACCAGATCGGATGAATTTTGCTTCTCCAAAAGGCACCGGAGGTCAAATCTGTGGATTGGTTTATATGGCAGCTATATACAATTACGGACTGATAGGAACCAATTCCTGCATGGTTGTTGGATACCATATACTAACATCACGTACCAAATTTCAACCGAATGGGAGAAATTTTGCTCTTCCAAGGGGCTCTGGAGGTCAAATCTGGGGATCGGTTTATATGGGGGCTATATATAATTACGGACCGATATGG
This sequence comes from Haematobia irritans, assembly GCF_050003625.1. Classification (NCBI taxonomy): domain Eukaryota; kingdom Metazoa; phylum Arthropoda; class Insecta; order Diptera; family Muscidae; genus Haematobia; species Haematobia irritans. The sequence goes on along the minus strand of NC_134397.1, from coordinate 167,942,988 downwards.
ACCAATTTTTACATGGGAGTTTGAGGCCATATATTAACACCACGCACCAAATTTCAACTGAATCAGATGAATTTTGGTCTTCCAAGAAGCTCCGGAGGTCAAATCTGGTGATCGGTTTATATGGGGGCTATATATAATTATGTACCGATATGGACCAATTTTTGCATGTTTGTTATAGACCATATACTAACACCATGTACAAAATTTCAGATGGATCGGATGAAATTTGCTTTTCTTAGATGCCTCTGTTTATATGGGGGCTGTATATAATTATGGACCGATATGGACCAATTTTTGCATGGTTGTTAGAGACCAAGTACCAAATTTCAGCCGGATCAGATGAAATTTGCTTCTCTTAGAGGCCTCGCAAGCCAAATCGAGGGATCGGTTTATATGGTGGCTATATATAATTATCGTCCGATGTGGACCAATTTTTGCATGGTTGTTAGAGACCAAGTACCAAATTTCAGCCGGATCAGATGAAATTTGCTTTTCTTAGAGGCTCCGCAAGCCAAATCTGGTGATCGGTTTATATGGGAGCTATATATAATTATGGACCGATGTGGACCAATTTTAGCATGGTTGTTAGAGACCATATACTAACACCATGTACCAAATTTCAACTGGAGCGGATGAATTTTGATCCTCCAAGAGGCTCCGCAAGCCAAATCTGAGCCTCGGTTTATATGGGGGATATACGTAAAAGTGGACCGATATGGCCCATTTGCAATACCATCCGACCTGATCAATAACAACTACTTGTGCCAAGTTTCAAGTCGATAGCTTGTTTCGTTCGGAAGTTAGCGTGATTTCAACAGACGGACGGACATGGTCAGATCGACTCAGAATTTCACCACGACCCAGAATATATATACTTCATGGGGTCTTAGAGCAATATTTCGATGTGTTACAAACGGAATGGCAAAGTTAATAACCCCCCATCCTATGGTGGAGGTTATAAAAATCGAAATGTAAAATTCTTGGAGAATGTATTTTATCAATCTGACGGAAATAATCAGGCATCACGGAGATTTTATGAATTTCAAGAAAATAAAGAAGTAGAAAATCAATAATAACAACCGGAAAATGAGCAAATACAAGAAGACAATCAAATAACAGATCAAGGTGACGAAGAGCCAGATATATTTGTTGGCAACATTGATGACCCAGAATTACTAGTAGAAGGTTAGGTGGCAGCCCGATGTATCAGGCTCACTTAGACTATTCAGTCCATTGTAATATCACATTGGTGAACTTCTCTCTTATCACTGAGTGCTGCCCGATTCCATGTTAAGCTCAATGACAAGGGACCTCCTTTTTATAGACGTGTACGAACGGCGTTCCACATTGCAGTGAAACCACTTAGAGAAGTTTTGAAACCCTCAGAAATGTCATCAGCATTACTGGGGTGGGATAATCCACCGCTGAGAAATTTTTTGGTGTTCGGTGGAAGCAGGAATCGAACCCACGACCTTGTGTATGCAAGGCGGGCATGCTAACCATTGCACCACGGTACAAGTAGAAGAAGAAAGCGGAGCATCTGAAGTTGAAGTGAATATTCCCAATGGTAAGTTCTATAAAACAAAGTTTAAGATCATGGGCGAAAGGTAAAAATTCTGCTTGCGCGGCCGTGAATATCGAACATTGAGATCCTAAAACGTATAAAGAGGCAATTGAGTCAAATAGCTCTAAAGACTGGTATAATGCCATGTTGCAAGAATTTCAATCTCTTATAGAAAATGATGTTTGGGGTCTAGTTGATTTACCCGCTGGAAAATGGCCAATTGATTGCAGATGGGTTTTTAAGACAAAATGTTTTCCAGATGTATACCTAACCTAACCTAAAGGTATTTTAGATGATACATACTCGTATATATAAGTTTTTTTAAATCGTTAAGTGTTTGATATAGCCCTCATAGACGACAGGGGATAGATGCACACTGACTATTGAAATTGCCCGTGCCTATTTGAGTAATGGGGGTAAAATTAATAGATCCCTTTTTTGGAGCTCTTTATATATACTTCCCTACATTTGAAGAGTTAAAAAATTAGGAAATAGCTCATATTGCTTATGGAATTCAAATTTGATGTTTGCTCTTGAGCAAATTTGAATAAACATTAGGTTTGATAATATCACACATAACAAATGCGTTCAAGCCTAAAATCAATTTGATGATTATTAAGACTGCGGATTTTCAATAGTTTTTCCAGACACGCCCATATAAGTAAGCAGGAGATATACTCATGGTATGATATGACCACATATGGTGTAGTCGTATAAAAAAACATATACCAAGAACATGACATGGTGGCGCGTCTAAACATGGAACATGAAACAACCAACAATTAAGACACGCAATAATATTTGTTTGGCCTTTGATAGTTGCCATCGTCGCACAACTAACCAAGGTTAGCTAGCTTAAAACCAAAAGTGGAATATGGTGTTTTGACACGAAACAGATTTTTTCCATTTATGCCACTTTAATTGCATTTTAATAAACGATTAAGATGTTATGATAAAACACAGACATATTAAGAAATATTGAAATAAAATCAAATGAGATTCGAAAAATCTAAAAAAAAAATATGGACAGCAATGCTCAGTGGTGATTATAAGGATACAATTTCATATTTCCAGATGTCGTTCTTTCATTATTGAAAAGTTTAACAAAACATAACTTCACATATTTATTTAATCACTAGTGAGGAAAGTTTAAGCTTGGCCGTCTCTGTACGCAAAAAGAAAATTTCTCTTAAGATTTGAATGTGTTTAGTACGGGCACGATTGAAAAGGTCCCCTGGGACCTTGTACTGAAATTCCAAGAAATCGTTAGTAAATGCGCTGTCTTTTCGTTTTTTATTATTATTCGAATATATCTCTGAAACGAAAACAAAAACAAATATAGGCTCCAATGCAGAAATTAGTGATGATGACGATGGTGAAGACGAAGAAACGATATAAACCAATTTCCGCATGGTAATTAGAGGACCAAATTTCAACCGGACCAGATGAAATTTGAGGCTCGAAAAGTCAAAACTTGGTTTATATATGGGTTAGCAGCATTTTATTTTCTATGCAGAAACAACACAATTTTACGTAAAATATGATAAAATTGTATATTAAACAGTGTTTTTTAAATACCTCAACATTTTAAAAATTTGTTAAATAAATATTCAATACAATTTTCTTACAAATATACCATGACAAAAATCTTATGAAATACTTTCATGGTTACCACAGTTGGTAGAAATCTATCAAAAATGTAAGATTTTTTTAGTGATTGGTAGATTTTTGGTAGGATTTTTGATGTTTTGGTAGATTTTGCAAAATAAAAGTTACACCAAATTTTCTAAAGATGTACTATTTTGACCACCTTTGCAATAAAAATAAAATTTTGACCAACTTTTCAATAAAAATAAAACTTTGATAAAAAATTTTCTATAGAAATAATAGAAATAAAATAAAGAAATAAAATTTTGACAAAATTTTCTATAAAAATAAAATTTTGACAAAATTTTCTATAAAAATAAAATTTTGACAAATTTTTCTATAGAAATAACATTTTGAGAAAATTTTCTATATAAAAAAAAAATTTGACCAACTTTTCAACAAAAATAAAATTTTGACCAACTTTCCAATAATAACAACATTTTTACACAATTTTATACAGAAATACAATGTTGACAAAATTTTCTTTAGAAAAAAATTTTTGAAAAAATTTTCTTTAGAAATAAAATTTTGACAGAGATACAATTTTGAGAAAATTGTTTATAGAAATAAAATTTTGACAAAATTTTCTATTGAAACAACAGTTTTTTAAAAAATACAATTTTCTAAAAAAAAATGTTGATGAAATGTACTAAAGAAATAACATTTTGACAAAATTTGCTATAGAATATAGAAATAAAATGTTGACAAAATTTTCTATAGAAATAACATTTTGACAAAATTTTCTAAAGAAATAAAATTTTGCCTAAATTTTCTAAAGATATAAAATTTTGACAAAATTTTCTAAAGATATAAAATTTTGACAAAATTTTCTAAAGATATAAAATTTTGAAAAAATTTTCTAAGGATATAAAACTTTGACAAAATTTTCTAAAGAAATAAAATTTTGACAAAATTTTCTAAAGAAATAAAATTTTGACAAAATTTGCTATAGAATATAGAAATAAAATGTTGACAAAATTTTCTAAAGAAATAACATTTTGACAACATTTTCTAAAGAAATAAAATTTTGCCTAAATTTTCTAAAGATATAAAATTTTGACAAAATTTTCTAAAGATATAAAATTTTGAAAAAATTTTCTAAGGATATAAAACCTTGACAAAATTTTCTAAAGAAATAAAATTTTGACAAAATTTTCTAAAGAAATAAAATTTTGACAAAATTTCTAAAGAACTAAAATTTAGACAAAATTTTCTAAAGAAATAAAATTTTGACAAAATTTTCTAAAGACATGAAATTTTGCCTAAATTTTCTAAAGGTATAAAATTTTGACAAAATTTTCTAAAGTGATAAAACTATGACAAAACTTTCTTAAGAAATAAGATTTTGACAAAATTTTCTAAAGAACTAAAATTTTTACAAAGTTTTCCAAAGAACTAAAATTTTGACAAAATTTTCTAAAGAAATAAAATTTTGACAAAATTTTCTAAACATATAAAATTTTGTCAAAATTTTATTTCTTTAGAAAATCCTTCTTTAGAAAATCCTTGACAAAATTTTCTATAGAAATAACATTTTGACAAAATTTTCTATAGGAATAACATTTTGAGAAAGTTTTCTATAGAAATAAAATGATGACAAAATTAAAAAAAATACAATTTTGACAAACTTTCCTATATTTTTTATACCCTCCACCATAGGATGGGGGGTATATTAACTTTGTCATTCCGTTTGTAACACATCGAAATATTGCTCTAAGACCCCATAAAGTATATATATTCTGGGTCGTGGTGAAATTCTGAGTCGATCTGAGCATGTCCGTCCGTCCGTCCGTCCGTCCGTCCGTCCGCCGTCCGTCTGTTGAAATCACGCTAACTTCCGAACGAAACAAGCTATCGACTTGAAACTTGGCACAAGTAGTTGTTATTGATGTAGGTCGGATGGTATTGCAAATGGGCCATATCGGTCCACTTTTACGTATAGCCCCCATATAAACGGACCCCCAAATTTGGCTTGCAGACCCTCTAAGAGCAGCAAATTTCATCCGATGCGGCTGAAATTTGGTACATGGTGTTAGTATATGGTCTCTAACAACCATGCAAAAATTGGTCCACATCGGTCCATAATTATATATAGCCCCCATATAAACCAATCCCCCGATTTGGCTTGCGAGGCCTCTAGGAGAAGCAAATTTCATCCGACCCGGCTGAAATTTGGTACATGGTGTTAGTATATGGTCTCTAACAACCATGCACAAATTGGTCCACATCGGTCCATAATTATATATAGCCCCCATATAAACCAATCCCCCGATTTGGCTTGCGAGGCCTCTAAGAGAAGAAAATTTCATCCGATCCGGCTGAAATTTGGTACATTGTGTTAGTATATGGTCTTTAACGACCACGCAAAATTTGGTCCACATCGGTCCATAATTATATATAGACCCCATATAAACCGATCCCCAGATTTGGCTTGCGGAGCCTCTAAGAGAAGCAAATTTCATCCGATCCGGCTGAAATTTTGTACATGGTGTTAGTATATGGTCTCTAACAACCACGCCAAAATTGGTCCACATAGGTCCATAATTATATATAGCCCCCATATAAACCGATCCCCCGATTTGGCTTGCGAGGCCTCTAAGAGAAGCAAATTTCATCCGACCCGGCTGAAATTTGGTACATGGTGTTCGTATATGGTCCCTAACAACCATGCAAAAATTGGTCCACATCGGTCCATAATTATATATAGCCCCCATATAAACCAATCACCAGATTTGACCTCCGGAGCCTCTTGGAAGACCAAAATTGATCTGATTCAGTTGAAATTTGGTACGTGGTGATAATATATGGCTAAAACTCCCATGCAAAAATTGGTCGAAATCGGTCCATAATTAAATATAGGCCCCATATAAACCGATCCCCAGATTTGACCTCCAGAGCCCCTTGGAAGAGTAAAATTCTTCCCATTCGGTTGAAACGTGATGTTAGTATATAGTATCCAATAACCATGCAGGAATTGGTTCCTATCAGTCCATAATTATATATAGCTCCCATATAAACCGATCCCCAGTTTTGACCTCCGGTGCCTGTTGGAGAAGCAAAATTCATCCGATCTGCTTGAAATTTGCTACGTGGTGATCGGATATGATATTTAACGACCATGCCAAAAGTGGTCCATATCAGTCCATAATCATATATAGCCCCATATAAACCGATCCCGAGATTTGGTTTTGGAACCTCTTGGAGGAGCAAATTTCATCCGAGTGAGTTGAAATTTGGTACATTGTGCTAGTATGTGGTCATACAACCATGCGTAACTAGGTCCATATCGGTCTATAGTTATATATATCCCTCAGATAAATCGATTTCCAATCACACAAAAATTGGTCCATATCAAGTTCATAATTGTATATAGCCCCCATATTTCAATTCTGGCTCTCTACGTACCGTGCAAAAAGTCCATACCGATTCGTAATTATTTGTAGACTTAACTATACATAACTTTTTTGTCTAATATATACCACTAACTCACAATTTAGAAAACGATGTTAAGAAGTTTTAAGATACCACAACCCAAGTATTTCGATTGTGGATGACAGTCTTTCGTAGAAGTTTCTACGCAATCCATGGTGGAGGGTACATAAGATTCGGCCTGGCCGAACTTACGGCCGTATATACTTGTTTGTGTTTGATTTCAACTTAAACTCATGCATTGACTAAACTACAAGTGTAGCTTAACCAACAGAGGAAAAGAAACTTTGTCAACTTTATTTGGGCACAGCGCTATACACTGCAAGATGGTTGGATGGACGCATGTTTTGGAATTACCACATTCCTTATCAGCATCCTCTACTTGCAGCAAAACTATCAACCAATTATCAGAATAAATTCAGGCAGTTCACTAAACCCGGCTATCAAAAACCTTTTTTCGGAAGGTACAAGTGTGGTTCACTTTGGGTTTAGTGAACTGCCTGAATTTATTCTGATAATTGGTTGATAGTTTTGCTGCAAGTAGAGGATGCTGATGAGGAATGTGGTAATTCCGAAACGTGCGTCCATCCAACCATCATGCTGTCTATAGGGCTTTGCCCAAATAAATTTGACAAACATATTTTTCCTTTGTTGGTGAAGCTACACTTGTAGTTTAGTCAATGCATGAAATCAAGCAGAAATCAAAAACAACAAAATGATTGAAAAATAAACCAAAAATTTCCTATAGAAATGAAGTATTGACAAAATTTCCTATAGAAATATTATTAATTATTTATTTATTTATTATTTAATTTATTATAATTACAAATTACAATAAACTTATTTATACGGGCACTAGCAACTAGAGGCTATCGGCCTATTGTATAGAAATAAAATTTTGACAAAATTTCCTATTAAAATAAAATTTTGACATAATTTTCTATAGAAATAAAATTTTGACAAAATTTTCTATAGGAATAAAATTTAGATAATAATTTTGACAAATTTTTCCATAGAAATAAAATTTAGATTTTTTTAAATTTGGTAAATTTTTCTTCAAATTTTGGTAGATTATTTTTGGCACGAGTGGCAACCGTGAATACAATACCTTCTTTATTTGATTGAGATCCAAATTTCTAAGTGTTAGTTTCCTACCACAAATATATGACTTTCCTGCTATTCTTATTTTATTTTTTTGTGTTCATCCAAGCTTTGAAAATCAATCAAACTCTATGTTCAGTTACTATTACAAATTAGATTATAAGATCATAAATACCAATTATATTTTATCCAATCATGAATCATGACAGGCTAATAGTATAGTCGGTAAACGTAGTAATTTTTATTTTTTCCGCAACTCTTTAAGTTGTATTATTTATTCTATAATGCTATTCAATTAGACTGTAATTGCATATGAAGGATATCATTGGTGTCGAAAACTATTCATCGATTACATGTACCTAGGAAAGAGGTGGTGATTTAATATTGTCGTTTGTAGTTTACAGTGGGCAGAAATCAGTGCAATGCTCAATTTGGATGAGTTGCATTCTTGTGATTTTGTGATAACATAATGGACCCAAAATACAGAGTCTTTGACACAATATTGAGTGTATGAGGGTCCTCCGAAAAGTACTTAAACTAACCACCTGATGCAATGATATTGTAAGGGACCTTTTTCATCACGAGTAAAAATTGGAGGCCCATTTATATCTAAAGAGATGTACCCACATATGATAAGATATAATTATATATATTTTCATATATAAAGAGATCTAGAGCCAGGTCCATGTATATAACAGAATAGATAAAATTATATCTAGGCCACTATTGAGATCTAATCAGATCTAATTCCATAGTAATAATTCATTTACAAGAATTGTGAATCAAATTTTAAACTAAATCTCTTGAATGTTCGTGAATGACAAAAATTTGTCGTGAATATGCGTGAGTAAAGCTTCTTCGAAAAACACCGTGGTGCAATGGTTAGCATGCCCGCCTTGCATACACAAGGTCGAGGGTTCGATTCCTACTTCGCCCGAACACCAAACAGTTTTTCAGCGGTGGATTATCCCACCTCAGTAATGGTGGTGACATTTCTGAGGTTTTCAAAGCTTCTCCAAGTGGTTTCACTGCAATGTGGAACGCCGTTCGGACTCGGTGATAAGAGAGAAGTTCACCAATGTGGTATCACAACGGACTGAATAATCTAAGTGAGACTGATACATCGGACTGCCACCTAACCTAACCTAAAACTTCTTCGAAATTAGGTTTAGACGAAAAAAATCAACTTACAATAAAATTCACGTTTACGAAAAAATGCACACTCTTGATAAAATTCATGCTGACGAAGCAATTCACGATAAAGTACATGTTCTAAAAAGTGAGAGAGCTCATCGATGCACAAAAAAAGCTAGACTATGTTAGCTAGGACCAAGGTGTTGCTTCGCTTGCACGAAAGTGACCAGTTACAGAATTTCGTTTTCGCCGATGAGAAGTCATTCCAAATTGAGAAGTTTATGACCAAACCAAATTATGGTGTTTACTTGCCAAGGACAGTATTGAATGCCTGGGCAGACAAAAAATTTCGCTCTCAGACCATGGATATTCCAATAGGACTCAGCATCATTGCAATCAACACTCGTCAACCAATATTGACTTAAAAAGAAGGTACCCCGCTTTATTTCTACCTCACAATATATTAGTCATCAAAATCGCCAGATCTCAATTCGTTGGACTTTTATGCTTGAGGCATTTGTGAGAGTAAAGTTGGCACTAAAATTAAGTGTCATATTTCGTGCCAAAGGTAGTCATTTTTTATACCCTCCACAATAGGATGGGGGTATATTAACTTTGTCATTCCGTTTGTAACACATCAAATATTGCTCTAAGACCCCATAAAGTATATATATTCTGGGTCGTGGGGAAATTCTGAGTCGATCTGAACATGTCTGTCCGTCCGTCCGTCTGTTGACATCACGCTAACTTCCGAACGAAACAAGCTATCGACTTGAAACTTGGTACAAGTAGTTGTTATTGATGTAGGTCGGATGGTATTGCAAATGGGCCATATCGGTCCACTTTTACGTATAGCCCCCATATAAACGGACCCCCAAATTTGGCTTGCGATTGCTCTAAGAGAAGCAAATTTCATCCAATCCGGCTGAAATTTTGTACATGGTGTTAGTATATGGTTTCTAACAACCATGCAAAAATTGGTCCATATCGGTCCACTTTTACGTATAGCCCCCATATAAACGGACCCCCAAATTTGGCTTGCGATTGCTCTAAGAGAAGCAAATTTCATCCGATCCGGCTGAAATTTGGTACATGGTGGTGGTATATGGCCTCTAATAACCATGCACAAATTGGTCTACATCGGTCTATAATTATATATAGCCCCCATATAAAGCGATCCCCCGATTTGGCTTGCGGAGTCTCTAAGAGAAGCAAATCTCATCCGATCTGGCTGAAATTTGGTACATGGTGGTGGTATATGGTCTCTAATAACCATTCAAAAATTGGTCCACATGGGTCCATAATTATATATAGCCCCCATATAAACCGATCACCAGATTTGACCTCCGGAGTCCCTTGGAAGAGCAAAAACCGATTCGGTTGAAATTTGGTACGTGATGTTAGTATATGGTATCCAACAACCATGCAGGAATTTGTTCATATCAGTCCATAATCATATATAGCCCCCATATAAACCGATCCCGAGATTTGGTTTTGGAGCCACTTGGAGGAGCACATTTCATCCGAGTCAGTTGAAATTTGGTACATTGTGCTAGTATATGGCCGTTAACAACCATGCCTAACTAGGTTCACATCGGTCTATAGTTATATATATCCCTCAGATAAATCGATCCCCAATCACACAAAAATTGGTCCATATCAAATTCATAATTGTGTATAATTGCATATAAGCGATCCCCATATTTCAATTCTGGCTCTCTACGTATTATTATTTGTAGACTTATCTATACATACCTTTTTTGTCTAATATATACCTCAGGACTATCTCACAATTTAGAAAACGATTTAAGATACCACAACCCAATTAATTCGATTGTGGATGACAGTCTTTCGTAGAAGTTTCTACGCAATCCATGGTGGAGGGTACATAAGATTCGACCTGGCCGAACTTACGGCCGTATATACTTATTTACTTTGAAGTATCTGCTATAATTTGGATTTTAAACTGACATCTGCTTGTACGTGAAAACCATTATTAATATATCTTGGACCCTAAAACTTTCTTTATTTTGAAGAAGCCGCATATTTGGCTCGGAAATAACACCAATATCAAAAACTTTGGATCCAAGTAAACCTTTTTTTGAGCGTTTTCATGAGACTCCAGAATATACATTTTTGGAGTCCGTTTATATGGGGGCTATATATAATTATGAATTGATACACTGAAGAAAAAATTTACGTGATATTTAAGACTACGCAACTTAAATTTTAGGATGCACCATTTACAAAATATTAAGTACAAATTTCTTCAAAATAATGAAATTTTTAATAAAATACAGTTTATAATCTTTGCTTCAACATTTTTTTGTTCCCACCACCATAGAATGATGATGGGGGTATAATTAGTTTGTTATTCCGTTTGTAACACATCGATATATCGATTTTCGACTACATAAAGTATATATATTCTTGATCAGGGAAATTATAAGACGATATAACCATGTCCGTCTGTCTGGCTGTCTGTCTATCTGTTGTAATCACGCTACAGTCTTCAATAATGAAACTATCGTACTGAATATATATATAAACCGACTTCCCGAATTGAGGTCTTGGGCTTATAGAAACCGTGGCTTTTATCCGATTTGCCTGAAATTCGAAATTTTAGGACCATTAAGATGTGTGCCGAAAATGGTGTGTATCGGTCCATGTTTTGGTATAGCCTCCATATAGACCGATCTCCCGATTTTATTTCTTTGGCTTCTAGAAAACGTAGTTTTTATCCGATTTGTCTGAAATTGGAAATCTAGATGTATTTTAGTACCACAAAGAGGAGTGTCACAAATGGCGTATATCGGTCCATGTTTTGGTATAGCCCCCATATAGACCGATCTCTCGATTTTACTTCTTGGGCTTCTGGACAACACAATTTTTATCCAATTTACATGAAATTGAAAATATAGAGGTATTTGGGCCCACAGTTTGGTGTAGCCTCCATACACACAAAAAAAAAATTCTGATTCAATCACGAAATTAATTGATCCAATTAATTTTTAGTTGAAATGTCTTCAATCACAGAAATGGTAGTATCAATTAAAAAATTAATTGAAGGTCAATTAAAAAATTAATTGGTACTATTAATTTTCGTGATTGATTTTTGTTTCAATTAAAAAATTTGTTGATTCAATTAAATTTTTAATTGAATATTTTTTAAAACTCAATTAAAATTTTAATTGGAAAAGTTTTCGTGAAATTTTTTTCTGCGTATAGGCCTATCTCCCGATTTGTCTTATAGGGCTTCTAGACACCGCAATTTTTATCCGATCTGCCCGAAATTCAAAATCTAGAGACATTTTGGGTCTACGTATAAGTACGCCGAATATGGTGTGTATCGGTTCATGTTTTGGTATACCACCCATATGGCCCGATCTCCTTATTTGACTTCTTGGGCTTCTAGACACCGCAATTTTTATACGATTTACATGAAATTCAAAATCTGGAGATATTTTCGGTCTACGTATAAATACGCCGAATATGGTGTGTATCGGTTCATGTTTTGGTATTTACCTCATCTAGACCGATTTCCAGATTTGACCTCTTCAGTGTGTAGACATCCCGATTTTTATTCGATTTGCTTGAAATTCAAAATCAAGAGAGATTTTGGGTCCACAAATAAATAAGCCTAATATGGGGCGTATCGATCGATTTGGATATACTCCCCATAGAGACCAATCTCCCGATTTGACTTCGAGACCGCAATTTTTATCCGATTTGCCGGAAATTAAAAATTTAGTGGTATTTTCGGTCCGCATTTGATATTTCGGTCCGATTTTGATATACTCCCCATAGAGACCAATCTCCCGATTTGACTTCGAGACCGCAATTTTTATCCGATTTGCCGGAAATTAAAAATTTAGTGGTATTTTCGGTCCACAAATAGGTGTTGCAAATATGGTGTGAATCGGTTTGGTATAGCTCCCTTGTGTTATGTATCCCGATTTCCATATCGGTACATATGTTTGCTAGACAAAGTATCTGTCATCAAATCCACCTGAAATACGATATATGACGAAGAGTTTTCTACGGAAACAATTACATTTTTTGATTCATGGTAGTGGGTATTTAAGATTCGGCCCGGCCGAACTTAAGTCCCTATGTACTTGTTTTTATTAAAGTTTGGTCATAAATTTTGGAAATTTGCTTCCCCCCGTTAAAGTCGTGTGTCTTTGATCTAAGGAAAATTTACCTTAAAGTAAAGAAACACATTTTTGATTTAACGAAATCGCCCTTAATTATGTTAACTGAAATATTGAATATTTAGATTTAACATAAAAACGCTTCAAATATAGACTAGGTTAGGTTAGGTTAGGTTATGTGGCAGCCCGATGTATCAGGCTCACTTAGACTATTCAGTCCATTGTGATACCACAGTGGTGAACTTCTCTCTTATCACTGAGTGCTGCCCGATTCCATGTTAAGCTCAATGACAAGGGACCTCCTTTTTTTTTTTTATAGCCGAGTCCGAACGGCGTTCCACATTCCAGTGAAACCACTTAGAGAAGCTTTGAAACCCTCAGAAATGTCACCAGCATTACTGAGGTGGGATAATCCACCGCTGAAAAACTTTTTGGTGTTTGGTCGTAGCAGGAATCGAACCCACGACCTTGTGTATGCAAGGCGGGCATGCTAACCATTGCACCACGGTGGCTAAGACTAAGACTTATTTTGAGGATTTAGCATCTTTGGTTTAAAGCTTTTTTGAATTAAGGAAACATTTTTTACTTTGAAAATTCGATAAATAGGATCTGTATCTTAATTTTAATTTTATTAACCCTAGATTTAAAGCCAGATAAGTCGCTAAAATCCATACCAAAATCCTTAAAGGAGAGTCAAAATCTTAGGATTGAAGTAAACTTTTTTTTTTTTTGAGTGTGTGCACAAATTGTTGCATAATTAGTAGAAGGCATATACTGACATCACGACCAAATTTCATCGGTCCAAATATATATATATATAGCCTTCTATATATATATATATATATATATATATATATATATATATATATATATATATATATATATATATATATATATATATATATATATATATATATATATATATATATATATATATATATATATATATATATATATATATATATATATATATATATATATATATATATATATATATATATATATATATATATATATATATATATATATATATATATATATATATATATATATATATATATATATATTTGGACCGATATGGACCAATTTTGCATAGTTGTTAGAGGCCACATACTAACAACAAGTAGCAGATTGCAACAGGATCGGATGAAATGTGCACACGCAGGAAGCTCCGGAAGTCAAATTTGGTTATCGGGTTATATGGGGGCTATAATATAATAAATTGATTCCTTTTCAATACCATACGACCTATATCAATACAAACTATTTGCGAAGTGGATAGCTTGAACGGACATCACTGGATCGACGCCTTACTTTGTGGCATTACATATCAGCCACCTGTCTATCCCATCACACTCTGGGTATAAAAATAGTTACTAATTTACAATATCTTAAACAGGGATGTATTGCGTTTAACCCACTGTAATGGGTAACAGCAAGTACACCATCACCACCAGCAACTTGGCGACTACAACAAATTATGTGTTTTGCAGAAAACATGACAGCAATGTTATCACATAAATAACAGACAGTAACACTGATCTCAAAATAATACAAATCGCCAAACAATTGCTTGCCACATCTGCTAAATGTTGTCGACATGTACATGAGCGTATGCTAGTCCGTTTGTACGTTCGTATGTGGACATGTTCATGTCCATAAACCACCAATATACGCGAGGTGTAACTGGATACATATGTATGTATGTAGGTATTTACTGGCTGTTTCGCTGTTCAATCGTCGTCCCAATGAGGACTCACATTAGTCCATAGTCAAATATCTTTAATATGAGATATAGTTGGCTGGCTGGTTTGGTTTGTCGTTGGTACTGTCGTTCTTAGTTAGCTGGTAACGTAACGAAACACCCACTAATTAGCCAAGCATGCCGCCACCGCAATTCCATGCAGATAAACAACAACAATAAGCAGGCATCATCCAAGCCACCACAGACCGCGCCACTAACTATGACTGTGTAACAACTTTGTTTGTTGCACTAAGCGCGTCGCCTTAGTATCTCCTTAGCGATACGAAATGATTCGTTACGACTCACATAAGAGGACGTGTTTTCTTTGGAATGGATGGTGGATGTTGTGGCGGTATAATTTATGTGAAACATTTAAACCACGTTTAAGCGAAAAATCACAATATTTTGTATACATTCCGAATAGGCTATTGAAACTAGGAAGTCAGAATTTGTGAATCTTCGAGTTGGTAACAGCGATGCCGTTGAGAATTTTTTAAAAAGTGGCACAAAAGGTGTCATTCGCTATTAAAGGTTACAGAATTTCTTTATGACAAAATGCCTTTAGATCATTTGTTTTTCAAATCACACAGAAATTAACCTAAAGGACGCTTTTATTTCTACTTTATCCCAAATCACTTTTATAGATTGAATTTTTGGGGAAGCTACCTGGTATGCTTACAATTGCATATTTTCAGAGGGGTACAATTTCGTACTTTCTATCGCCTCAAGAAGTCAAATGAGGATACTCTGTGATCCATGGGAGTTTAGGATTACAGAGTGGAATCCGGAAGGAAACCGGTATATCGAAAATGGGCAAGAGAGTGCTGGACCCAGAAAATCAAAGGTTATTCCCATTTTCGGATTAGATGACATTTCTGTGGAAGAAGTGCGAAGTACTCCTAAATAGTGACAATACGAGAATTGGTTTTTATATTTTGGGATTGGGCAACTCTAGTCTTGCAGTCTTCCAGCTTAAAGTTCTATCGTACAAATTGACATTTTTGAGGTTAAACGTACTCAGAACGTTTTGGCATAAGAGGACTTAAAAGAATAATCTCTCTCAAAAATGAAATTAAATCATGAACAATTTCGTGTGATTATTTTTTAAAACTTTCAACAGTACATCGATGATCTTAATTGAACTTTTGGTAATGAAGCTCTGTCAAGGACCAGTGTTTATTGATTGTATGGTGAATTCAAACGAAGTCGTCGTTCACACCAAGACGAATTTTTTAAAGGTCGTCCAAAATCAGTTGTTGTTCCGGAAACCATTGACGCTGTGCGCCAACGGATATAGCATGATCGCTATGTAACCTATAGTTAAATTAATACAACCTTAGGCATTCGTGGGACCAGCATATATTCAATATTGCATCAAAAATTGAGTGTCAAAAAAATTGATAGAGTTGAATCTCAGACAATTTATCAATCGCTCAAATAAGGCTCGTTTCGATTGGTCGAAAGAAATGTTCCAAAAATACGATCGTGGTGCTTCGAAACACGCCTGTGATTGTGACATCGTGACAGGTGATGAACCGTGAATTTATGCATATGATCATGAAAGTAAATAGTAATCGACCGCTTGGGATTTTCTAGCCAAATCTAACAAAAGTTGTCCGCGAACAAAGCACTTCCAAGTAAATAATCGCCTGTTTTTTCGATTCTGAGTGATACACAACTATTTGTATGCCAGTCTCACTCGCTCGCTCTTCACCACCATAATGTGAGTTCTCACACATCGGCTCAGAACATCGAATTGATGGGTCATCCGCCTTGGTACGAAATGACTTCTTTTCATTTTCATTTGTAGAAAATAATATTAGAGATAAATGCATTTTTGACCATACAGAAAATCGAATTGATGGGTCGTCTGCCGTATAGTCCTGACTTTGTACGGAATGACTTCTTTTCATTTCCGTTTGTAAGAAATAAAATTACAGGTAAACTTTTTTCGACAATGAAGAAGCGGTTGATGCGTTAAAAGTACTCTAGGTGATAGGAAAAATATATGTCTTCCTTTTATACACACAAAAATAATCATTCAAAGTACGTCAACGATAGTGGACATTGATATAACGAAACATTTTCATTGA
This sequence comes from Haematobia irritans, assembly GCF_050003625.1. Taxonomy (NCBI): domain Eukaryota; kingdom Metazoa; phylum Arthropoda; class Insecta; order Diptera; family Muscidae; genus Haematobia; species Haematobia irritans. The sequence continues at coordinate 167,926,122 of NC_134397.1, read as the reverse complement.
GACAGTAAATTTGTGAAAATGACGAAAAATTTGCGTGCACTTACGTACGTACTTCGTTTGCTCAATTTCAATGACACATTTCGTAAATATCACGAAGATTTCTCTACTAGATTACCTGTAACTAGTCAGTGTGGCGAAATTGTGGCATGCTTATCTGGTGTATAAAGTCTCGAAAGTTCTATCCCACTTTCAGCGGTGGTTCCACACCATTTGTGACTTTTCCCAGTTTTCAAAGCATGAAGTGGTTTGCGCCGTTTGAACTCGGCTATAAAAATTATTTACTAGAAATAAGTTCACAATGAACTAAATAGGCTAAGTGAGCCAAAAATAGCTGAATGCCGCTATACCCAACCTGACATACTTGTCACTATAAAGGGTGGGTCAAAATTTGGTCAATATAAACTTGACGTATTTCTTTCAATTTTGCATTTAAAAAACCTGAACATCCCTCATTTCGAAGGTGTGTGTGTGTAGAATGTTGCTCCTATTTCTCTTCAGTTGTCAAAATGCCGTCCAAGCAAGAAGAGCAGCGTATCAAAATTTTGCTCGCGCATCGCGAAAATCCGAGCTACTCGCACGCAAAGCTGGCAAAATCGATAAAAGTTGCCAAATCAACCGTTACAAATGTAATTAAAGTGTTTGGGGAACGTTTGTCGACAGCCAGGAAGTCTGGATCGGGGGGAAATCGAAAACCGGAAGCCACTGAGACGACAAAGAGAGTTGCCGGTAGTTTCAAGCGAAACCCTAACATCTCTCTCCGAGATGTCGTAAATAAGCTGGGTGTATCGTCTACAACCGTGCATCGAGCCAAAAAACGAGCCGGACTATCGACTTACAAGAAGGTAGTGACTCCAAATCGCGATGATAAACAAAATACGACGGCCAAAGCGCGATCCCGGAGGCTGTACACGACGATGCTGACGAAGTTTGACTGCGTGGTAATGGACGACGAAACCTACGTCAAAGCCGACTACAAGCAGCTTCCGGGACAGGGACAGGACAAAATCTGATGGCAGGTGTCAAACGTGAGGCCCGGCAATTCGGATTTGGAAAAGCGAAAGCCTAACTGAATATTTTTCCTGAATTTTATACTAATTGAACTTGCAAAAGAAATTTAATTTGATTTTTTAAATAAACGATTTCACCGATTTACACGCGGTTTCCCTTGACCAAATTTTGACCGTATCACCCTTTATTAGACAAAAAAAGGTATGTATAGGTAAGTTTACAAATAATTACGAATCGATATGGACTTTTGCACGGTACGTAGAGAGCGAGAATTGAAATATGGGGGTCGATTATGTGTGGGCTATATACAATTATGAATTTGATATAGACCAATTTTTGTGTGATTGGGGATCTACACGCAAAAAAATAATTCTTTCCTCCCAAACGAAATTTTAGACAAACAAAGTTCGTTTCTCATTTGCTTTTCGTTGAAAGGAAGTGTATTTGGAAGACAAGTATATTTTTTTTGTGATAAACGTTTATTCTTTTCCAGGATGTAAAAACAATTTCATAAAGACTAACTCAAAAAAAATTTTTTCTGGCTAATTGCATTTTCCCTCACATCTTTCCCACTTCCACGAAGTTTTTTAGTTCTTAGCATCTTTTTCTGTAACGCAAACAATGTAGAAGAAATTATACGATTTTATAAATTTTTAATTGTTTTTTTACCTTTTGCCTGGACGGAGAATCGAACCGCGGACCATGCAATTTGTAAGCCAACACACTATCCACTGAGCCATGTATCCGTTATTGTCATCAATAGACAATTACCCATATAACTAAGTTATATTTATATAGCATAGCTTGCGGCGCCCACGAGCCGATTAAACAAAGTTTCTTTAACAGAAAAATACATTTAGTTGGGCACCGTGGAGCAGTGGTTGCTACGTCTGACTTGCATGCCAAGGGTCGTGGGTTCGATCCCTGCTTCGACCAAAGTTTTTTTTTTTTTTACATATATTCCAGATATGATCGGAAGATTCCGAAAAAATTTTCAACATTACATTCTACTATATTAAATTTTTACTATGAACTGTAAAATGTGTCTTATTAAAGACCTAAATTTAGAAAAGAACAGTGTTTGATATAAACGAAATGGACTGTGTTGTTGGTTCAAAAATAAATTTTTTATTGAAAAATTAAAAATTTTGTAACAAACGAATTTTTTTGGTGATAAAAGAGTATACTTTTCGAAGCAATTCAAAAAACTCTAACAAAAGAAAAACGTTTTCTGTACACGTTTTCCAAACGTTTTTTTTTCTTTGCGTGTATTTATCTGAGGGCTATATATAACTATAGACCGATATGGACCTAGTTAGACATGGTTTTTAACGGCCATATAATAGCACAATGTACCAAATTTCAACTGACTCGGAAGAAATTTGCTGCTCCAAGTGGCTCCAAAACCAAATCTCGGGATCGGTTTATATGGGGGCTATATATGATTATGGACCGATATGGACCACTTTTGGCATGGTTGTTAAATATCATGTACTAACATCACGTACCAAATTTCAAACGAATCGGATGAATTTTGCTCTTCCAAGGGGCTCCGGAGGTCAAATCTGTGTTTCGGTTTATATGGGGACTATATATAATTATGGACCGATTTCGACCAATTTTTGCATGGGTGATTGAGGCCATATATTAACACCACATACCAAATTTCAACCGAATCGGTTGAATTTTGCTCTTCCACGAGGCTCTGGAGGTCAAATCTGGGGATCGGTTTATATGGGGGCTATATATAATTATGGACCGATGTGGACCAATTTTTGCACGGTTGTTAGAGACCATATACCAACACCGTGTACCAAATTTCAGCCGGATCGGATGAAATTTGCTTCTCTTAGAGGCTTCGCAAGCCAAATCGGGGGATCGGTTTAGATGGGGGCTATATATAATTATTGACCGACGTGGACCAATTTTTGCATGGTTGTTAGAGACCATATACCAACTCCATGTACCAAATTTCAGCCGGATCGGATGAAATTTGCTTCTCTTAGAGGATCGTCAAGCCAAATTTGGGGGTCCGTTTATATGGGGGCTATACGTAAAAGTGGACCGATATGGCCCATTTGCAATACCATCCGACCTACATCAAGAACAACTACTTGTGCCAAGTTTCAAGTCGATAGCTTGTTTCGTTCGTGATTTCAACAGACGGACGGACATGCTCAGATCGACTCAGAATTTCACCACGACCCAGAATATATATACTTTATGGGGTCTTAGAGCAATATTTCGATGTGTTAAAAACGGAATGACAAAATTAATATACCCCCATCCTATGGTGGAGGGTATAAAAATTAGATTATAACGAGGATGTGAAAACGTTGTTAATAAATTAAATAGAGTGAACTGTAAAATTTTTGTATGGGGGTTGTATGGGGTGGCGGGTGTTACAGTGGGCGGATTTTCTTCATATTTTCAAAACAGCATTTAATAGATGCTGTATGCATTTTTGCGAAAAATAAACATTCTAGTTATAAATTTACAGAAAATATGGCATTTTTGAAATATCATTTGTATGGGAGGTGGTTGATGTTCAATGTTGATGAAATAATTTTTTTTTAAAGGTCTTGCATAGATATGTTTTTCCACCAATTTTCAGGAAATTTGTAGCAATAGTTAATTTTTAATAGCCAAAAATTATTTTAGTTTGTATGGGCGGTGGGCGACGGGTGTGGTCAATTTTGTCAATACTTTGAAATTTTCTTAATTCTATTATATTAGGGACTCGTGCCAAATTTCATTACTCTCGTACAACTCCTTCTATTTTTGGCCATCGAATGTATGGGAAGGACACACTGTGCGCCGTTTGAACTCGGCTATAACAATTATTTACTAGAAATAAGTTCACAATGAACTAAATATGCTAAGTGAGCCAAAAAAGAGCTGAATGCCACTATACCCAACCTGACCTACTTGTCACTATAGGTTATGGTTTTCGTTTTTATAGTCGATTTCTCGAAGTAAGGCACGATTTGGAAAAAAAAGCTCAATCGAGGATAAATTAATTGTCATTGAATTCTATAGGCTACCATAATTAACATTGATCCTCATTTAAGCTTTTCCTTGCGTTCGATTACTAATACGACATAGTATTTTAAACCACCATAGATTAATCCTAGACTTTTGTATAAGAGAATGCTATTATTTAAAGGACCTCAAAGGAATATATGCATTATAGTTTGCATAAGAACAATCCATTC